>NC_040885.2:19598407-19615907 GCF_900634795.4 Betta splendens
GGAAGGAAGGAAGGAAGGAAGGAAGGAAGGAAGGAAGGAAGGAAGGAAGGAGGAAGGAAGGAAGGAAGGAAGGAAGGAAGGAAGGAAGAAGGAGGAGGAGAGGAAGGAAGGAGGAGGGAAGAGAGGAAGGAAGGAAGGAGAGGTAGGAAGGAAGGAAGGAACCAGAGTGTTACCCAGCTCATCGAACTGCGTGTCGACTCCCGACGGGCCGGGAACAGAACAGAGCAGCCTGGCTTTGAGGAAGGTGGTCCAGCGGTTGATCAGACTCCTTCTGCCCCCGACGTCATTCTGGGCCGAGACCACGGAGACAAACGGGTGAGAAGCATCAGGTGTGAATGAGTCCCTTCGGACCCGTAGGGAGCTTTCATCATCCGAGGCATTCAGCCTGTGGACCTGACCCACGGCCCGGGCCGGTACCAGGTGGTGTTCTGATGGAGCGGTACCTTGCAGACCCGAGCCACGCGGCTGTAGACCCGCCGGTCCCACTGTCCGGCCGCCGGCGCCGCGCGCTCCTTGAAGAACACGTAGACCTTGTCGTCGTCTGGGCTGTGAGTGTCACGGATGGAGAAGGAGCCCACGAAGTCGGGTTCTGACGGGAGACAGTCGCTGAGTGAATGAAAGCATGAGAGCTGCAGCAGAAGCCAAAGCCGGAGCAGCGCCGCACCGTTCAGCCAGTTCTGGTCGTAGGGCTCGGTCCGGATTGAATGTTGGCTGCTGCCCTGGAGCGACGTGCGGAACACGCCGGCGTTGGCTCCCATGAAGTCCACCGAGGTCCCAGCAAAGAGCTCTCCATCTGCAGAGGGAGGAGACCAGAACCTCTGCTTCACTGGGTCAGAACCGGGGCTTTAGAGAATGAGGCTGAAACTAAAGCATGCGACTGTTTTATTGGACACTGAGAATAAAACCCTTTGTTTCCTGTAAAAGCCTCATTGGTTGATTAGCGCTCTGCTTTGGTCCAGACAACGGTTCCGTCCGGGCAGCACCGGTACCGCCCACTGCTGTGTGTGTGTGTGTGTGTGTGAACCCACCCGTCAGCCGGGCGGTGAACGGCTCTCTGGGGCTGAAGGGGCACTTTCCTCGGCCCGACTCCGAGGGCGACACGGACCCGAACGGCTGCTGGAAGCAGAGCACAGAGTCCGTCAGCGCCGGCGGTGCATTCTGGGTAAACAGCGAGCGGGCTCCGGGTCACCTGGGGGCTGTGGCCCAGGTGCAGGTAGGTGCACTGTGGGTGGAAGGCGCCGGTGCCACAGGCGTAGACGTGGGTCCGGTTGAACGGCTGCAGCAGCCGCACGAAGTTGGCGCAGTCGCTCTGAAGAAGCATGAGAGGATTCAGGTCCACTTCCCTCCACCCGTCACACGCTCACCTCCAACTCACCTCCACACTCTTCCCCGCCTGCCGGCAGTGCTCCACGTGTTCCCTGGCAGCCGGCCAGTGGACCTGCAGGACAGAAGCACAGCCGCTCTGACCCGAAGCCCGTGAACAGAACCCCCGACCCGCTCCCTGTCTCACCGCCTGCGTGGGCAGGTCCAGGCCGTCGGGCCTCAGCAGGTAGATGTGGTCTCTGGCTCCGACCAGTAACCAGCCTCGGTCCTCGTCCAGCAGCAGCGGCTGGAAGCCACCGGCGCCGGCCCGCCAGAACACGGCCGAGCTGTTCTTCAGTTCTGAGGGAGAAACAGCTCAAACATCACACGCAGCCTCATCTAATCAAGCTGCATCAGGTCCTTCATAGCATTCAACTCTGCATTAAACCATGTGATGTATGATCAATGATGTAAAGGAACACACACACACACACACACAAATCCTGATGTTTGAGGGACAAGAGGCGAGAGTGAGATGCTGCAGGACGTCCTGATATGTTAGAACCCTGGTGAACATCAGCGCTGGTGAGTTTGGACCTTTCTACCCATTAAGGCAGGAAACTGAGCTCCTTCACACGGCGCCTTTAACATGATGGAAGCTAACTGATGAACCTCATCAAACCTCCAACACAAGCATCACAGGACTGGTTCCAGCTGCAGGCGAACTGGGCTCCAACGGTTGTGGAGGAGGTCTCCAGAACCGTCGCCCCTTCCAGGTTCAGGTAGTGATGTGTCCGTCCTCAGAACCTGCCTTAGCCTGAACTGAGCCTTCACGGGTTCTCCTTCCAGCTGCAGGTGAAGTGGACCGGTGGACTGTGACCCGTGGGCTCTGTGAACTGAGTCCATGAGTCCAGACCTGTTTCTGTTGTCGTTCTGTTTGACTGAATGCAACTCGGCTCGTGTTTCAGTCCAAACACTTCCTGGTCGAATGTTTGTGTTGAAATGTCGGCCATTTTGGCTCAGCCAGCGCCTGACGTGTGTGTGACGTGTGTGTTTCCAGCCCCGCGCTGCAGGTGAACACACGCCGCCTGCACTGCTCTGTGTCTCCGGTTTGGTCTGATCCTGAGTCAGCGTCAGAGTCAGGTCCTCTTCTGTTAAACGGCATCGTCATCATGTGACCTCTGCTCCTGTCTGCGGATCAGGCCAGAACCCTTCTGACAGTGAGCGCATGGAGTCTGAGTCTGCTTTGAGCAGGACGAGGACAGAGGACGAGCAGAAACGCTGGACTTCCTCCAGTCTTTACACTGAACCTTGGCCTCCGTTCGCTCAAACTCTGGGTTTTATTTTAAGTCCACTTTCGTTCCACTGTAAAATCCTTTATCTCTAAGGATCTCTGATCCATCTACAGCAGAGCTTTCTTCTCCTCAGCGCCATAAATCACATCTCTAAACCACAGTTAAACGCTTTCTCTCTCAACTTTGACATTTAATATATCAAGTTTCAGGATTTGGAAGCGGCTGAAGTCAAAACGGCCTCAGACTGAGATCTTATAACTACTGCTCCACTGCGTCTGCTTTTATTTATCATCCATTTAATGCGCTCAGTGACGGATGTCAGAACCGAGGCAGAACAGGAACAGATCCGTTTACATGCAGAGGATTCGAGCTCCACGGTCAGAAGCAGCTTCAGACTGTCACGGGCTCTACACAGGCAAGGACCGGCAATCGGTGGTCAAAGAACAGGCTCGGGTCGAATACACAGCAAATCCAGAAACTCCAGCAAAGGTACAGACGAGGAGAAGGCAAAAGACACGGTCAAGACATCCATCCATCCATCCATCCATCCTCCCATCCATCCATCCATCCTCCCATCCATCCATCCTCCCATCCATCCATCCATCCATCCATCCATCCATCCATCCATCCATCCATCCATCCATCATCCATCCATCCATCCATCCATCCATCCATCCATCCATCCATCCATCCATCCATGCATTAATCCATCCGTCCATCCATCCATCCATCATCCATCCATCCATCCATGCATTAATCCATCCGTCCATCCGTCAATCCATCCATCCATCCATCCATCCATCCATCCATCCATCCATCCATCCATCCATCCATCCATCCATCCATCCATCCATCCATCCATCCATCCATCCATCCATCCATCCATCCATCCATCCATCATCCATCCATGCATTAATCCATCCGTCCATCCGTCAATCCATCCATCCATCCATCCATCCATCCATCCATCCATCCATCCATCCATCAGCACTGAAGGTGGACACAGGTGCAGTGACTGTGTTGTTTGGGCTGCTGGAGCTGCTGGGGTCTAGGCCCCGCCCCCTGGGGGGGCTGGGGGAGGAGTTTGAGCTTCAGTCCCAGCATCAGGTGCGAGGCATGAATGAATGAACCCAGTAGTGCTTTGACCACTGGACTCCGGCTGCTGGTGGAAACGCCACGCGCTTCGTAGCCTCGATACTGATCGTCACTACTCGGCAGCGTGTTTGTTCCAGTGCCGTTCCTTCTCTATCCTGCTATGCAGCGCTTACTGACTGCCTGGTTAAATCAGTTGTTGAGTGTGATCTCATTGTCTCTTGTCACTCTGAGGACCAGAGTTTGTTCCAGGCTGATTCCAACCAGACTTAAATATATGTGACCTCAGGTGATTGACAGGTTCATTAACCTCAGGAAACTTGTAAACCTGGTGTCCCATCCCTCCTTTCCTCTATCTTTCCTTCCTTCCTTCTCCTTCTCCTCCCTTCCTTTTGTTGACACCTGCCTGCCCAGATTCATTTCCCCGTCCTTCCCTCTGTGTTTCTTTGACTCATGTCACCTCTTCTCTTCCTGTTCTTTGTTTGGTCTCCTCTCTCTCCATCGTTCTCTGTCTTTTCCTCCTGTATCAAATTACTCTAATCACACAGAGGTCGGAGGTCAAGGTTCTCCCCATATCACCACAGGGTACGACATCGGCAATAATCACACACAGACACACACACACGGGTTTCGAGTCCTAACCGATACACGCACACACACGCAAAACACACACACACACACACACACACACATACACACACATACACACACACACACACACACACACACACACACACACACACACACACACACACACACACAAAGGTCACGTTTCAGTCAGTGTGTGAACAGACCCCCCCCCCACCCTGGATATTAGAGCTGGTTTATAAACCATCAGCCATGGGCTGCTCAGAGTCTGTGTACGTACACATTCCTGCCTCCACTCTAACAGTTGTGCGTCCTGTAAATGTTGTTGTTGTGAGTGAAATAAATCAGCTCTGACAGATTTCCTGCAGCAACTCATGGAATGTTTCTCTGTTCATAACAAACATGTTGACACACCTTTAATCGAAGTGCACGTGTGTGTGTGTGTGTGTGTGTGTGTGTGTGTGTGTGTGTGTGTGTGTGTGTGTGTGTGTGTGTGTGTGTGTGTGTGTGTGTGTGTGTGTGTGTTTTCCGTCCCACGCGACATGAGCTCATGCTGTTTTCGTTGGACTTCCTCTTCAAGCTCCCATTGGAAAGTAGAGCAGAGCAAACGCACACCTGAGGCCGAGGGTGTGTGAGGTAACAGGATGAGCGTGTCCATCTCGCTGCAGAACCACCACGTCCAACACTGACGATGCTGGTACTGACTCACCACAGCATCAGGTTCACAGTGAATCACATCAAATGAACAGAAAAGTGTCTCAAACCCACACATGCATGTTATCGCTTTACCTTCCAACGAAACACACACGTGCTCTGTAACACATTTTGACTGGATGACCTTTGACCCCTGCCTCTGTCTTTCAGGCTACAGGGCAGCCGTATGAATGCAGACCTGTGCGTGCGATGCACTCATCGGAGCAGACACAGCGTTCAGAGCTTCTGTCTGAGTCTGAGCCTCATAAAACGCTTGTCTCGTTACTGTACAGCTACAAACGCAGCAGGACACGCACCGACTCCTTCACTGGCAAAACCACAGAGCTGCTACTGTCAGGACGAGAGGCAGGAAGCTGCTTTCTCCTCCTGAAGGAGGAAATCTGCTCCAGACACGCACGCACGCACACACACACGCAAACACACACACACGCACGCACACAGGCACACACACACACACACACACACGCACACACACCAAACACACGCACACACACACGCACACATACACACAAACACACACGCACGCACACACACACGCACGAAAGAGCCGTTCTAAAACATAAACACAACTCTGACAGAACGCTTTACTCCGTACGTGCTGCAGCTCTACAGAACCACAGACTCCATGACGCTGAGTCACGTTCACTGATCTCTGTCAGGTTTTGGTTTTATTTCCCGTTTTTATTCTGAAGGACTGAAGGGTTTTCACTCGTCATGTTTGGTTTCCTGTTTTATTTTGTAGTACGTTCGGTTTCGGTTTTCCTCTGGTTATTTCCTGCTTCACGTTCCGGTTGTCATTACTCACCTGTCCTGTATTAATCATTAGTCACCTGGGTGTTTAACCACCACCAGAAACCACAGTAATCCGCCAGATCGTCTGTTCACTCACCCGTTCAGCTTTCCAGCATTCTTACCTCTCCGTGCTTTGATCCTGTTTCGTACCTGACCACGTCTCCAGCCCAGCTTGTGATGATCCTGTCTGCCGGTGTGAGTCTGACCCTTGCCTGTGTTTGACATCCGCCTGCCTTATCCTTGTCTGTACTGCTGCCTGTGACCGACCCGTGTACCGACCTCTGCCTGTCCGACCAAGAGACACAATGAATCCTCTGAAGCCTCACGTCGTGTCGGCGCTGTGCGTTTGGGTCCTCCTCCGTGTGTTCCTGACAATCTCATTGTGCAGGACTTTTGGAAATCTGCTGGAAAATCTGTTTCCACGGCGGCGAGCACATCCAGCACTCGCCTGGTTTCCACATCCAGCTCTGATCGGAGCCAGGTTTGTGCTGAGGTCCTGTTCCTCCACTTGGTCTTAACAGGACTTAGGTGTGGACGAACAATGGGACGGTCTGGTGGAGAGGACAGATGTTGGTCCACATGTTGGTCCACATGTAAGAGGAGGGGCCTGAACCAGGAGACTCACACTCTCCACCAGTTTCTATTAGATCACTGGAGGTTGGTGTTTCTTATTGTTTATATTATTATTATTTGTTTTAGGGTGTATTTTCCCTCGAAACAGCTGTTGCAGCTGAAAGCAGAGCAGACAGAAGTGAAGCTGGATGTGGGGTTCTGTCCTGTTGTTTTTCCTGCTGCCATGATGCAAATTGATTAAACCCACTTTCCACATTTGAAGCAGGTGACATTAATTTCGGGGCATGATTGATTTTTCGAGGATCAGAGGTTGTAAACAAAATGCCTTCATGTTGGAAATCTAATTATTCCAACAGAGGTCGACTGTGGACCAGGATCCAACCACAGCCAGGATCCAATTTGAGCCAGGATCCAACGGGAGCTAGGATCCAACCACAGCCAGGATCCAACCACAGCCAGGATCCAACGGGAGCCAGGATCCAACGGGAGCAGGATCCAACGGGAGCCGGATCCAACGGGAGCAGGATCCAACGGGAGCCGGATCCAACGGGAGCCGGATCCAACGGGAGCCGGATCCAACGGGAGCAGGATCCAACGGGAGCAGGATCCAACGGGAGCAGGATCCAACGGGAGCAGGATCCAACCGGGCTGAGCTGCTTCGGCCTCACGACCAGAAGGCAATTTATCTAAAGGCTTTTTAACCATTCACTCCAGCACCTTCGTATGAAAAGAAGGAAGGAGCTGATTGAAAAGTTTAGCCACAAACATCAAGCAGCGCTGCCTCGTTTCTTTTGTGGCCTCAACTGGAGACGTTTCACTGAGTCTGAGTCCACAACGAACACCTTAATCGACAGATATTGAAGCAGCTGTGATCACATCAACACAACTAACTCCCATGGGAAAAGGTCAGAGGGCATTTCTATGGCAACAACATCCACCCAATCAATGTGTCATTAGAAAAAAACCTCAGCATGTGACTTTTATTACTGATCGCTTTAGTTCCGTTTAGGAGAAAGTGAAAACGTCAGACAAGTTCTACTTGTGATGTTTCAGAACGTTGGAGACAGAAACTGAGCTCTGAAACCCGGTTCCTTCTAACTTCTCTGTGGAAGCTGTGACTGATGAGACCTATGATTGATTAAACGCAGCACACATGTAAATCAGGCATAAAGCGCCTGAACGTGAAGCTACAGGCAGTAAAAGGCACATAACTGTGTCTGAGGAATGTGAGTGAGTGGAGGCTGTGGACTCCAGCCAAGGAATGTGCTCCATAAATCACCGTGTGTCTGTGGTCATTAAACGCCACTTCATCACAAGCTGGACCTCAGCTCCTCCTGTGCTGTCAGTGATTACTGACCCGGTGAGACACCCCGCTGGGCCCGGACGCTCTCATCCAGGCTTTACTTCTACTGTAAACAGTCAGGCGTGCTTCAGGTGTCATCAGGTTGTGGTGACTCACACACTGACACCAGGTGACACATGCCCTCCTTCCTACCTGAGTGGGAGAGCTGCAGCCGAGGCCCCGTTTGGCTCCAGGCTGAGGCGGCGCTGGTCTCAGGCTGCAGCAGCCAGAGACACAACATCAGGACCTGAAGGGACCCGAGTCCTCCGGCCGCCTGCAGGTCTGTGGCTGAAGTCATCTCTGAGGGATCGTCACTGTGCAGAGGTAGAGGGGAGACAGCATCCAGCCGCTCGCGTCACCCTGAAGACAGAGCAGGAAGGAAGTGAAGGCAGGAAATGGCCAAATCATTCAGATCTGAGCCTCACGGACTCGTCATCGCCGGACCTGTGGACTGTAGGGACCAGAGTCCAGTCCAGCGGTGAAGGAGACCAGGCTAAAGAGACAGATGGAACCAATGAGACACCAATAACTCAACAGCTCAGTGGCTCTGGAGACACGGACGCGTCTCGTTAGGGGTGAAACCTCCTTTTGTGCTGGGCATCAAGTTCATTTAAGTTTCAGTCCCGTTTGTTTAATTTCCCCCTTTTGAAAACAAGACGTGAAACCGATACTTTACACAGTAACTAAAGTCCAATGATCTCAAACCTGCACATGAAGGCAAAGCAAACATCAACAAACACAGTCCCTCCGTGACCGTGCTTGCGTGGGTGCCTGCGTGTGTGTGTGTGTGTGTGTGTGTGTGTGTGTGCGTGTGTGTGTGTGTGTGCGTACACCTCCCAGAGAAACTCGTCTGTTTTCTCTTTCTGTTGATTTGATTTAACATTACATCACAGCTCACATGAACGCAGACAGAAGGATGGATGGATTAATGCATGGATTAATGCATGGATGGATGGATGGATGGATGGATGGATGGATGGATGGATGGATGGATGGATGGATTAATGCATGGATGGATGGATGGATGGATGGATGGATGGATTAATGCGTGGATGGATGGATGGATGGATGGATGGATGGATGGATGGATGGATGGATGGATGGATGGATGGATGGATGGATGGATTAATGCGTGGATGGATGGATGACTAACGGACAGATGGACAGATGGACGGATGGATGGATGGATGGATGGATGGATGGATGGATGGATGGATGGATGGATGGATGGATGGATGGATGGATGGATGGATGGATGGATGGATTAATGCATGGATGGATTAATGCATGGATGGTGAAACAAACAAACTCCACTACGTCCTCAGGCTGAAGTCAGAGTCAGAAATGCCTGCTTCAGTTTCAGGTCATTGTTTTTGAGTGGGTCAAACCCAACAAGCACCAGAACCAGAGCAGCTGGAGGATCCAGGAACCTCCTTCTCCTTCTGACATCGGCCTCTGTCCTTGCTCCTGGTGGAAGTAGTTTGTTGACAGGAGGCTGAGGTGAACTGATGAACTCATCCTCACCTTCTTCCTCCTCTTCATCCTCCTTCATCTTTCTCTGTGATGCTGTGATTCTTCTCAGGAGGCTACAGCTTTACAAGGCGTCTCTGTCCGAGCCTCTGATCTTCAGAATGAGTAATGTCCTCCTCATCGTCCTCCTGTTGCTTTAACACTAAGTCAAAGTTAAATCTCTCTCTCCTCTCATGAATCTGATCCATGATCTACTCATCTTCCTCCTCCTCCTCCTCCTCCCACCAAACTATAGCTACACTACACACAATCCTGGTTCTACAGCGGCTCAGTCTGGTGTCAGATCAAGCACTGTGGGTCAGAACCGGGCCTGCTTTCGGGTCTCGGCCGGTTCTGCTGCTGGTGCTGTTTGGACCACCTGCCTCAGAACGCTGCCAGTTACTAACGTCACATCTTTGCTCTGCAGTTTATATTCTGTTCGTTAATTTTATTTATTATTTATGTCATCTGCTCGTTTGACCCGGGTTCTGCTCCTGATGAGAACATCTGTATCTGTTTGACCCAGTCAGTACGTGCTTCTTTTAATACATATTTAACTCAAACTTGTGACTGTAAACTGAGTAGTTTTCATCTGGCGTCGTAGCAGATTTCATGCTGTGCCTGAAGCAGTGGGACCGGTTCAACCACTGCAGGACTCCGTTTATTAGAGCGTTGGAGGTCCAGGCCCGAGGTCCCGGGTCCAGGCGGCGCCATGGTACCCGGATGCTCGCCTGTAAAACACCTCAGCATCTACTTATGTCTGGGAGCGGGTCGATCATAACAACATGCCTGACTGGTGGTCCGTTTCACCAGGAGCATCACGGATCAGAACCAGAAGTAAATCAGTCAACACTCGCTGAGCGTCTGGAAATCTGCTCTTCCACTTGTTTGCTTTAATTCCCAGTCTGTAAACATCAGTGATTATAAAAAGGTTCAGCTCCTCCTGAACATAAAGCAACAACACAGGCAGTAAATCAGAGCGTCTCCCTGACGGTACCAGGAGCCGGACTCTCTGCATCTGTTCTGAACGTGGCGCTTTGAGACAGAAGCCTCCGTTTCGGCCTCTTCACTCGTATGAACTGAAGCCTCCGTCCTCAGACGTCAAACGTCCGACAAAAGGACGCAGCAGTGCATCAACCAGCCAAAATCATGGTGGGAAAGAGAAACTCAGACACTCTAATGAGTATTTACTGTGTATTTAATGGGCCACACACAATTAACAGTAATGATTCTGTTGTGTGTTCGCTTCAGCGTTGTCTTATTATTCTCATCACAGCAGGTTTCAGGCGCTCTTCACTCACTGAGCTTCTTCCTGAGCTGATGCATGAATTAAACACATTATCTCTAAACATGGTCATGCTCATATTTGTCAGAAACACTGTGAAGCCCCATAAACAGGAGCTCAGTCCAACCTCATCAGGATGAAACAAGGACGGCAGCATCAAACACTGTTTATCCGTCAAACGATCCCATCGCAGTGAAACTAAACTAAACCTGGTCTGAGACTGAGCTCACAGGTTTGAATGTTCCACGGTTTCATGCAGAGACAGTGGAACCGCAGCTTCATTCTCAGTTCAGCCAGAGGAGGTGAAGCGTTTCAACATTGAAGGTACCGGCTCGTTTCTGGTTTTCCAGAACCCGATCCTGGTTTTATTCCTTCTGCTCGAGTTCAGACTTGATGTGATTTCAGATGCCGGTTGACGCCAGAGTCTGAAGGTGTGTTCATCGTCCCGCGGGTCCTCATCCGAAGGAGGCCTGGTATCAGAACCAACCTGTAGAACTGAGCCGCGTTTCCTCCCAGCGATCACAGGCCGAAGCCCCAGTCTGGACCTCCGGCCACCGTCCACTGAGCTGCGTCAACCGTCCAGGAACCAGAACCACGGCGACAGCAGCCGCCGCTTTCAGCTCAGAGACAAGTGCTGGTCTCGTTTTTCCAGAGTCAGATTGTGGGAACTGAGCAGGGAAGAGGAAGCGGCCTCTTCACTGTCTCTCTGCTGCTCAGCCTCTAGGAAACGCTGCGTCTCTGGGGGTTTGTGGGAAGAGGAAGCGGCTGATGTCATCCACTTCTAGAGGGCGGCGGCGGAAAAAGACGAGGGAAGGGACGCAGTGATTCCTACGAAGCTCCAAACCCAGAGAACCGTCGCTGCCTTTGACTCGGGCCTGAAACGAGTCGCTGTGACTCGACAGAAGGAAACTGTTACAACGTAATCATGAGAAAACGAGTCACGCGTGTGATTTCCAATCAGTCAGTGAACACATCAGATGCGTCCTGTGAGCGACTGGTTCCATGTGGGTCGAGGTCAGACTTTAGATTTGTCTCAACAAGCTCCAGTCAAGAGGATTTTTATTATTAAGGTCAGATCCTGAACACAGACGCGTGACGATGAGATGATGAGACACGACAAACCCAAATGGATCCTGCCCATTGGTAGGAATCTGGAACCAGTACAGCCCCAGAATCCAGCGCCTGCACCTTCTCACCTTTAATCTGCACACGGGAACGCGTGACTGCATTGACCTGCAGTGGAATGTCCATAATCACCAGGACCATCAGCACTGACTAACTGCAACAACACACACGTCCATATGTTGGTCGGAGCAGTCGATAAGTCTCAGTCCTGGCTGAGGAAATTCCGATCAGTCTGAAGGGACCTTTAAAGGCTGGAATGCTCGGAAGGTAAGAAGGAATAAAAGGTGGATTTACAGTGTCTGCACTGCGCGATAAGAGCGAGGAGCCCCGATCACGGACCAGGAGCTGAGGCTGAAGGCTGCTCACAGCTCATGGCTCACTGGGACCAGCTCGGTCCAGCCCGATCCAGCTTGGTCCAGCCTGGTCCAGCCTGGTCCAGCTCGATCCAGTCCGGTTCAGCTCGGTCCAGCCCGGTTCAGCTCAGTCCAGTCCGGTTCAGCTCGGTCCAGCCCGGTTCAGCTCGGTCCAGTCCGGTTCAGCTTGGTTCAGCCTGGTTCAGCCCAGTTCAGCTGGGACCTGGTTTTACTGTTTTTCATCTCCACCGTCTTCTTTAAGGATTAGAATATTTTAGGCAGCATATAACTAATTTATTTCAGTGGTTTGTTTAAATTAGCTGCTGATCAGATGTTCATCAGCCTCAGACACTAAGTCCATGTTTTTAAAGTCACAGTTCTTATGTGGCACCCTCTGCTGTGAGCCCTTAAAGGTGGGGGCAAACTGTTCAGATCATCCTCAGGGAACCATGAATGCCCTCATTAGGCGTCTCAGGGAGCCGTGAATGCGGCCTCTATTCACTGGTCGCTCCCACGCACACAAAGGCCTCAGTGCCTGTGGAGCGTCAGCCTCCACCTGCCCCCCCCCCCACGTCTCCATTCTGTCCCACAAAGACACGAGTCGTCTCTAAGAGAAGCTGCCACATTCCTGTCACTCCAAAACCCCATTCCTGAAAACTGGCAGCTCAGCAGGAAACCGCAGCGAACGCTGGAACTCGTCCTGTTTCTGCCTCCAGGTGACGGCTCGGTTCTGGTTTCAGTTCTGGACGCAGTCGAAGCAATGACATGTTTTTGTGGGCGGCTGCTTCTTCACACAATGGATTTGCTTTGTCTCGTTGCAGAACGACATGTCGGCTGTGTTTTAAAGAAATGTGTCAAACCTATGACACATTCACAGACAATGGGAAAATGCAGCATCTCCAGAATGCTTTTACTTAGAATGCTCCTTTAGGCATTTGTTGCACGGTCGAAACATGTTTTCGCACCGAATTGATGCTGCAGCAGCTTTAGGGTCAAACATTTCTACACGAAGCGACGGAAGCGACGAACAGCTGATGGAAGCGAATCCTCGGGTCACTGACACGACGCTCAGTCGACACATACAGTAGCAGTCGACACCATGACCTGCCACGGCTCAGGCCTCACTGGTTCCGTCTAATGAACCCCTACATCTGGGTCCTTTACTGCTTCAAACTACAGCCAAAGCTCTGTGTTTCCACAGAAACTCTTTGTTTCCTGCTTCAGTCTGTAAATCGTCTCTGACCTAAAGTTTAACGTCAGACACGTAAACGGCACAAAAGCGGCAGTTTGTGGCTGATTGTTGTGTGTTTTATTTTTACTGCTTCCATCCGCTGCCGTTTCCGCTGGGAGCTAATCTCAGCTCCATTGTTTGCTGGGCGTGGACCTGATTTAGTGGAGAGCGTGTTCATGCCGCTCGCTTCAGTGCGTGTGTAACGTTTCACACATCAGCTCAGACTCATTGAAGCTCCATCCAATCATTGTCTGTCTGTGCCACAGGTCCATCAGAGGTTTGCAGTAAACGCACAAACAGCTTGGTCAGAAAAACAGAGGAGCAACGTGAAACAGAAGGAACTGCAGCTCTACACACACAGGTTAGGAGTCCTAGCAGATACACACACACACACACACACACACACACACACACACACACACACACACACACACACACACACACACACACACACGGGTTAGGAGTCCTAGCAGATACGCGCGCGCGCGCGCACACACACACACACACACACACACACACAGGTCTGAAGCCGCAATGATGAGTGTTTAATCATTAAGGTTAATTTTTAACAGATGGGTTTCACCACAATTAGAGATAATTGGAGATGAAGCCTTGATGCTGATGATGTGTTGAGACAGGTGGCGTCATGGGAGAAGGAAATGGTTTCATTACAGTTTTTATCGGTCGCTTTGACCTGTTTTGCATAACTAGGTTCCATTTATTTTCATCATCACTATTCCAGCAGAGCATCAGACACATGTAGCAAATGTGGGAACCTGTTCTCATTGGATCTCATTTTCTCTTCCCTTTTGCAAAACATTTAACACTGACGTCATTCAAACAGTCTGTGTACTTCATTATTTTAGCTTTGTGACCAAAGGAAGACCATTTGTTTCTAACTATTAGAAACCAGTAAGACCAGTATGAACTCACCTTAGCGCCTGTTTCCACAAAAATCTTTAATTTGCTACAGTATCAGTCTTTAGACCTTAAAAATGGAAACAGGCCTGTGTTGTTCTTTACCAGCGTGGATGGAGGAGGTCTAAAGCAGAGACTATACTACTATACTAGAGTATCAACAGTGGCTGTGTCTCATCCTCCAGTAGGTTTGACTGTAGTTTAGTTTACATGTATTTTCTGTAAGTTTTC
Source organism: Betta splendens (assembly GCF_900634795.4). Classification (NCBI taxonomy): domain Eukaryota; kingdom Metazoa; phylum Chordata; class Actinopteri; order Anabantiformes; family Osphronemidae; genus Betta; species Betta splendens. The sequence continues at coordinate 19,612,758 of NC_040885.2, forward strand.
TGCCACAGTTTGAAAAATGAATGTCATGGATTCAATAAATCAAAACATTTCTTCATCTAGATCCAATTCTTTGCATAAAAGGTCAATCTGACATAAACTAGAAACAACTAATATCAACAGGCTCCAATGACGACCAATGAAGCACTGATTCACACTGTGTTATGACTGATTGGACGTGTTCATGTACTTGGTTGCAGGTTGTATTGTTTAAAGGCAGAATGAGTTTCTGCTGCATATTTCCAGTGTTTTGACTTGAGCAAACAAAGCGTGTCATTATGACATTGGAGTCGCTGCTTGGACCTGTGTGTGACCTGTTAGGAGAATGTGTTGTTTCACTGGACGGTTGCGTCAAAGCCACTGATAAAAACAGTAAATTTGTTTTGTTTCCATCAAACGCCACCATGGTGATACAGTAGTTGGGCCTCAGAGGACGTTTCATGGATGCTGGCCGATTTAAATATGATCCACCAGTGGACAGAAGCTGGAGGCTGTGAGTCAAAGGGAGCTTTGATGTCCTGAGGGTCGGATGCTCCATCATCCAAACGCAGAGAGGACGAGGCGCCGGACTGACCAGCAGCAGGAGACCACTTACTGGAGCTGCTGAGGTCAGACACTGGTCCCAGTAACAAACAGGTGTTACTGGCCCAATGACAGACTGTGTGTTTGATGTACTCACGGTTTCTGTGGCAGCAGGTGGGAGATACGTCGTCAGCCTCTGCAAAACACAAAGCCTGGTGTTACTCTGATGAAACCAAACCAGTGGAGGAAAGACGCAGCAAAGCGCCGACCTTCAGCACATGACATAGGTCACAGAATAACGAAGCCAAAGTGGCTGATTTCTGCTAAAGCTAACCCTAAGGCTAAAGGCCCGTTAGCCGCCGGGTCAGCGCTACCTGAAACTGGACCTGAATGACAGCGAAGTCCACACACAAACACTCCAGAAATAAAGTCTTTCATGTCGACTGCATTGTCCTGCACCAAGTCAAAGAAACGCTTTCCATGAACGGGCCTCAGACAAAGCCTTTGCCTGGCGTGTGTGCGATGAGTGTGTTTCCTCCACAGATGAGTGTGTGTTGGTCTCATCAGAACAAACAGCGCAGCAGCAGCAGACGCTGGTGCAGCTGTAACATAAGCAAACATGTTGATGAAGAACCGACAGAGTCCAGCCCAGGTCCCACCAGCACTTAGTGTCCCACTGTACAGGCTCCTGGACCTCTGGGAACACGATGCGACCACTGGTGGAGGCAGATGGCCGCTGACCCTGAACCCAGTTCTGCTGGAGTTTCTCCTGGTGTTGTTAGTTTTTTATAGAACTCTACAGAGTTGTTTGTGTTTGTCTGTTCTGGTCTTTAAATAAACTGGACTGGACTGAATCGAATGGCAGCATTTTTCAGCTTGTTGATGATTGACATTTTGGGAACGAAAGGAAATAACGCATAACTAGCGCATCTCCGCATGTGTGTTAGCGTGTGTGTGTTAGTGTATGTGTTAGCTGTGTGTGTTAGCTGTGTGTTAGCGTGTATGTTAGCTGTGTGTTAGCGGTGTGTTAGCATGTGTGTTAGCGTGTGTGTTAGCGTGTGTTAGCTGTGTTAGCGGTGTGTTAGCGTGTGTGTTAGCTGTGTGTTAGCGGTGTGTTAGCATGTGTGTTAGCTGTGTTAGCTGTGTGTTAGCAGTGTGTTAGCGTGTGTGTTAGCTGTGTGTTAGCGTGTTGGTCTCTTGGCGCCAGCTACCAGGTTTACTCAGACGGTCGCGGAGGGGAAGGAAACGCTTTTCTTGGCAGGATACTTGACCGTTGGCTCTGTCCTGATAAGACGTTATTAATTAACTGGACAAACACACAGACACAAACATGTCTAGTCGAGCGTCTGCAGACATGTTTGTGACATCTAAAGACAATAACAGCAAATTTGGAGAGAAGTTATTTTAGAACTGAAAAAGTGAAGATGAGCTGGGACAGAAGAATAAGAATAAGAATAAGAATAAGAATAAGAATAAGAATAAGAATAAGAATAAGAATAATAAGAATAAGAATAAGAAGAAGAAGAAGAAGAAGAAGAAGAAGACATGAATGTCTAACCGACAGCAGCAGACGGTTCGGCAGCTGCAGATGTGAAGCAGCTGTGGAGGAGATGCAGCCTCTTTGCCGTTAATAGTTATACAGAAAAATGCTGCACGTTTAAATGTGTTTCAGCTGCTCCACCGCGACCACCAGGACTGAGGATGAGCTTAGTTTTCACATGTGGAAACTGTGCCATGGTCTGAACCAGGGGCTGAAACTCCTCTAGGCACTTAAAGAGACAAATGAAGTGTAAACGGTTCCAAAGATAATGAAGGCGAGATGAGAATAATAACTCACTTCCACAGATCATTATAATTATGATCTTCACTTCAGATTTGAAAGCAGAACATCTTTTTGTGTGTTCATGGTGAACGTGGCCGAGAAAGCGAAGCAGAGAAAATGCTCTGAATCATGGGGATGAGGATGATTAATCGCTCCTCAGGTTGTTGGTCTGTTTCGTTTGGCAGCACCAGGCGTCTCCTCCAAAGCCCAACGCGCTGCGTCACAGCAGCTTGATGGATTGATGCTTCAGTGTTATCGTGTTACATCATCTGGACGTGAAGTCACCAACGGTTTTCGTCAAAGAAGACTAAGTCAACTGGACTTTTACGTTCAGCACCTGTGACGGTTGATCCCTTGGAGCCCGACAAAACCTTCAGGCAGATTCAAACACATTTCGATCCACACTTTTGAATGCTTGGCTTGGGTTTGGCTCAGATTCAAAACTATCACATTAACACAAATGAACTTGCATCAAATACCGGATGAATAAAGTTCATGAGCAGCTGATTCATGACAAAGTGCAGCAGAACAGACTGGACAGGTTCTGCTCAGTTAAAACCTGTACGTAGCTTAGCTTGTGGTTTGGCTGTTGTATATAAGTATATTTTATAAACATCATAGTATTTGCTACAGATATTTCTGTTCTTGTGTAAATGAACCTAACCTAACCTAAACCAGACAGATGCTGCTTTTCTTCCACCACCAGGTTCTGAGGTTTCATGTCTCCACGGCTACTGGATAAACTGGTCGCACACATTCATGTTCCACTGAGGATGAACCGTTAAAGATTCGGTGACCTTTCACGGCGT
>NC_040885.2:19618407-19745907 GCF_900634795.4 Betta splendens
GTGGTTACAGAGCAGCAGCAGCCACTAAGGGCCTCCAGTCAGAAACCACTGGGAGTGTGTTCGGTTCTGGCCCGGACGGGCCCTAGCCTCTGGCTCCCAGTTCAAAGGGTCCTACAGCTCATGGATCAGACTGTGAAGGGAACCGGTGAGAGTGTTTCCCTCGTTTCTCAGCCTCTCTGTCCAGAACCTGGACCCGGTTCTGGTCGGTCCTGATGTGGCGTGTCAAGCCTTGATCGGGTAAAGTAAGACACACCGAGGGTCCAGTAATAACAAAGCTGGTTCCAGATGGGAAACACAGAGAACATCATGTCTGTTGGAAAAGCTTTTAGCGTATCAGAGCCATAAGAATCCATCTTTTCACGCCGGGTCAGAACCTGTTTATCTGTGTCCAGTTTTGGATCAGTTTCCTTAACATTAGCTCTGCTCCGCTTTCTGCATAATTAGATTTCACGGTTGCTGGGTTTTTCCTGCATCAACGGTTGGAGGCTGACGAGTCACAACCACAGCGGGCTGATCCGAACGGGTCGGGTCTGTAGTGACAGCCAGAACCTCGACCCTCTGGTGCCTCTGAGCAGCTGGACGCTCAGACAGAAATAAACATACTGTCAACAAGTGAAAGTGAGTGAGTCTGAACTCAAGAAAATCATGATCTTTGACACCGCTTCCCTTCGTCCATTCCCACATTCAGCTTCAGGAGTCGGCGTTCAACCGACAACCGCTCTGCCTCCTCAGCCAAAGACCCGCGTCACAGGTGTCTGAGCAGCAGCATCACATGGACACAATACGACAGGAAACAACACGCAGGAAACAGCAGCGGCACCGGCCCGCTGTCAGCTGGGCCCGGTCCATAACAGGAAGCGCTGGACAATGGCAGGTTTACTCCCACTGAGCGAGGGAGGCAGCACCTGAGCCCAGTCTGACCCAGCTTAACGTGTGACGTCATGCTAAAGGCTAGCACCTAGAAAGGATGGCACCAACTCCAACATGGACCCAATCGGCACGAAGATCCTGTTTCACTGGGAAACGTCTGCAAAGCAGCGAACTCAAACACGTCAACGACCACAGACCGTGAGGACGAACAAACAAAACGTGCCACAGTTTGATTCTGATCCAGTGTCTGTCTGACGTGACGCTTCAGACCAGACAGACGTCAGTAAATCAATCACCTGTTTTTACTGCTCCATCTCAACCAACATCTGTTAACACGGACGGTGTCGCCTTCAGGGACCGCTGTCTCCTCCAGCGCATCCACACCATCAGGACAAACGCTCCTGACTCACCGTCACTCTGTGTCTCGGGTCCGGCTCCGCTGGGATCCCGGTTCTGCCACCGGATCCGGGACGTGATACAGTTCGGTGTCGGCTCAGCTGGACGCTCCGCTGTCTCTGAACAAAGTGCAGACATGTGAGCGGGCGGCGGAACCACTCCTGCAGCCTCAGCCCGGTCCCTCCGCTGCCTGCTGCTGCCTTCACGTGCTGCTCGGAAACTCCCCATTCCGCGTGCGTTGCGTTACTTTATAGTCATTAAGGTCATGCTAATTAAAGACTAGTAAAAGGCGGCTCACTGTGAATCGTGTCCAAGCCTTGTCAAGTTCCCCACCTGTACCTGATCTGAAGTTACTCTTGCATCTCTTACTCTTACTTTTGTCAAGTGTCCTTCACTTCAGTTCAGTTCGATCAAAATAAATAAAAGGATGAATTTGACTTTGACATAAAGATCAAAGATTGTTGTGTAGTTGGTCACGACTTCTGAATACGCAGCATGTCCATATAATGACTTTGTCAACCTTTTAGCTCCTGTCGCCTACATTTCCCACAGCGGACTGTGTCCGTGAATGCACTCAGACCCGTCACTCACTCATTTGTGATCTCGGGGTCCCTCTAGCGGCGGCAGAGCCTCAACGTGAAGGGCTCTTACGGAAAAGCAGAAGTCATCAGAATCACCAAAGTCAAAAAACGGAACATTTCTGAACGACGTGGACAAAATGTTCGGTAAATAAGATAGCAACGTGTTTATTTAAAGTCATAAACAGAAAGGTTTGTCCCTGAGTGTTAAACTGTAAGATCTGAAAAACAAAGATAATGAATCACCAAAAGGAACCAGTTTATGTCAGACTCTGAGCAGCAGCTTTATTTATAAAGCAGAGGCTTTATTATGGTTTATATTCACGTCTTTGTCACAATGTAAATGTAAAATACAAAAGTAAATGATTACGTCTCATGTTCACTGTCTTTAACTTACATGAGATTAAAGCTCAGCGCACAAAAAAGAACGTTTACTCACAACTGAGACAAAACGAAGGATTAAACATTTCACACACGACAGGTCCGATCAATAATTTAACATTTTTACAAACAAAAAAAATTTCAGGTGAAACTGATTCATGGGGAGAAACAGAGATTTGTTTTTGTTTGATTGTTTTTGTAGTAAATGGTCGTCAATGGTCACTTTATTATTACACCTGTCCAGCTTCGTCCCAGTGCAGCGGTTCTGCTAATCATTCCCTGTTCATTGGTCTCGTATTCATTTTAGTCACATTAGAACTCGTCCAGGTTCTGTGGCTCAGGAGTCCGACGGGCTCGGACCTCTTCCCTGTGTGAGTTTTCAGCCTCGCCAGCTTTTATAAGATGGCACAGGTAGACGGGTATTTGGAGGTGAACACGCGGTTCTCCGTCCCGTAGACGAAGAAGCTGTAGTCTTTGCCGCTGTAGGAGTAGAAGGCGTGAGTCAGAGGCACCAGCTCGATGGTCTGACGCTGCACAGGAGACACAACAGTCAAATGTCCACATAAAGCTCCGTCTGATCTGAGCAGAGACAGCGCCCCCCGGTGGCCACTCTCTTACCTGCTGCAGGATGCGGCTGGTGCAGCTGAAGCGGTTCAGGTGTTCGTTAATCAGCCTCGTTGACACATCACAGATCTCCTGATCAGGGAACCCCTGGATGGGATAAACCTGGAAGAACAGAGAGCAGCTCAGCCTTCAATCAAGGCCTCGGAAGAAGCGGAAACCTGAGCTCGCGTTTACCAGAACATTCTCGTCTATGAAGAACGGGTCTCCTGTGACTTTGTCAAACTTCCTGTCAGGGAAGTCGGGCTGCCGGTCGGGGATGAACTCCTCCAAGTTATTCTTCCTACGCACACAAACACACAGGCGTGAGGACAGATGTGAGCAGATGCTGAGCATCTGTCGGCGCCGCCTCCACCGACCATGTGACGGTGAGCTGGATGAAGTGAAGCAGGTTTTGGCTGCCGTGACAAACAGCGCAGGTCTTGAACCCGCGTCCGGAGCAGGAGGAGCACCTGGAGGAGAGACCACGTTACTCACAGCCCAGCTGCAGCTCCGCCACAGGGAGGAACAGGCAGGAACCTGAGCAGCGACAGCAGAGCGGAGGACGAGGCAGAGGCAAGAACAAGGCGTGGAAGCCAGAGCAAAGCGGTCCTGAGCGTCTGAGGGCCCGGCTCCACGTCTGTGCAGCTTCTGGGCTCCCAGAACTTTGTCCACAGCGTAAAGCACGCGTTTGCAGGAACTCCCACCTCCGGCGGCCGCGGCCGTGGCAGGAGGTGCAGGTCTTCTTCCTGGATCGACCGTGTCCGTGGCAGAACGTGCAGCGTTTCTGAGGAGGAAAGAAGAGGAGACCTTGGCGTTGTGCTTGGAGTTCTGGCTCGGCCCGGTTCGGTGTTGGACCGTTACCTGTCCTCTCCCGCCACAGCCAACGCACCGCGTTCTCCCGCAGCCTCTGCACTGGTGACACATCTGGAACACACACGGTGGGTTTAACAGGAGCCACAGCATCCAGGTGAAAACAGCTGGATGAACAGAACCCACCTTCACAAAGGAGGAGTGGGGCACACGGACCTGCTCCACCACGTCGCTGTACCTCTGGGGCACCGGCACCGGGACGTCCCAGGGTGGCGGACTGGTGCCGGACTGAGGCCCATCGACCGTCTGACCTGTTGGAGGAGACAGATGCTCATGAAGGTCATGCAGCTCATGAAGCTCGCTCTCTGCGTCGCCTCTGGATTCCTGTTCAGCCTCAGAGGAGGTTTACCGTTGTAAGGCTCAAACTGCCAGGCGCTGGTTCTGGTCTCAGTGTAGGTCTCCAGTCGGTACTGAACCACAAACACACAGTCAGTGAATGAACAGCAGTTTGTTTGTGTGGCATTTGTTCATCTTAACAGGGCACAGCTGGACTGAAGCGGACAATGATGAAGGTCAGGATGGAATGAGGACTCTGGCTCAGGCTCAGACTCAGGCTCAGACTCAGACTCAGACTCAGACTCAGACTCAGACTCAGGCTCAGGCTCAGACTCAGACTCAGACTCAGACTCAGACTCAGACTCAGGCTCAGGCTTTGACTCAGACTCAGACTCTGGCTCAGACTCTGGCTCAGACTCTGGCTCTGGCTCAGACTCAGGCTCAGGCTCAGGCTCAGACTCTGACTCTGACTCTGACTCTGGCTCTGGCTCTGGCTCTGGCTCTGGCTCAGACTCAGACTCAGACTCAGACTCAGACTCAGACTCAGACTCAGACTCAGACTCAGACTCAAGCTCTGGCTCTGGCTCTGACTCTGGCTCAGGCTTTGACTCTGACTTTGACTCAGGCTCTGGCTCTGGCTCAGGCTCTGGCTCAGACTCAGGCTCTGGCTCAGACTCTGACTCAGACTCTGACTCTGACTCTGGCTCTGACTCTGGCTCGCAGCAGCGGTTTCACAGCGTCTGTCTGACGCCTCTGACCCCTCAGATCCTCCTTCTACCCGCTCTTGTACCTCAGACGTCAGATCTGGGTTGTTCTGTTGGCGCTGTGTTCCTCTGCTCCTACCCTGTACACGGTGCTGCTCCTCAGCTCTCTGAAGGTCAGCTCCCTCGCAGGCTTGGTGCTGTACGTCCATTTCGATGCCACAAACCTGAGCAGCGCGTCTCTGGCCACCTCCTCTGATACGGTGGGAACCCTGCAGGAGCGAACACGCTGCTGCTGTAGCCGTTAACGGGCTTCACATTAAGGTGGATCACAGTGATGGGTTACTTGATGTTTGGCACCAGGGTGTTCCTGTTGAGCTCCGGCCGGGGGCTGTAGGCCGGGGGCGGCGGGTACAGAGGGGCATCCTCCTCTACACACAAACATGACCGTGAGGCCTGAATCCTAACAGACAGGACAGAGGAGGAGACGAACACGGACCTCCTGCTTTGTGGGGCCTGTATCCATGCACATGGTCCAGCCAGCCAGCAGGGGGCGTGGACGGGCCCTGCTCCGGGATGCTCGGGTCAAACGCACCTGGAAGACGCAGGAAGAAACACAAGCAACTGAACGAGACCACACGTCCGTCAGACAGACAGCACTAATAGGTCCTCACGTGTGGAGGCGCCTCCTCCGCCCTGTGACAGACAGTGTTTGTCTGCGCTCATCGCTGCTGAATGGCTGGTGAAGGCAGCAGATAAGCACATTCACTGCTTCAGTTTTTGTTACTTGTGTGTTTTAATTCTGCCTTTTCATTGTTGATCATTTGTTATCGGGACCCAGTTTAATCAGTCTGTGGCAGCGCCGAGTGAAGACAAACAGATTTGTGGCTTTGTTCTATTCACATGGATCCAAAGGCCCGGCAGCTCCGTGTGGGCAGAAATAGACTGGTGGAGTTTTTCTCTTTGTCCTGAACTTTATTCATTACAGGAGGGTCAGAGCTGCGTGTATTCAGCTGTCACTGTGTGAGATTTACTGCCTAGTTTACCTGAACCTCCCAGATGAAGAGATATGAGGCTCTATTTCTGTCAGGGTCCACGCAGCATTCAACCGTTTCTAATCTTTGGATTCCTTCGTTTTATTGGCTAAACTCCAAAGAGATGCAGACAAATGGATTTTATCATTCACAGAAACCACACAGAAGGCTGGATGCATCCCATAATCTTCAGGTCACATCCAAGGAAACTGACACATGGCCAAGTTTTGGAATCACAGAGCAGCAACAACTGACTGGAATGACAGCGATTGTCGGGACCTCCCGCATTCTGAGACAAACCTCGTTTCTGTTCTAAATTGTCCTCTAGGCTTTTGAGAAATCTGTCAAACCTGCATCTCTAGTTCTGGTTCCGTCCCACATGTCCAGCAGCTGCCACATGCGTGTTGCCCGTGAGCAGCAGGTACAGGTGGAGTCCAGGGGCAACGCACACAGCGCTTTCATACAACACTGTAATATCACATACATATACACAATGGTGCCTTGATTGAGACACTTCCGAGGCACCGTGCAGCCTTTTAACAAACACTTTCAAACAAACAGCACACTGTTTTTGTGTTGACTGGGTTCTGTGCAGCCTCGCACATAAAAATACAGCCGTGAACTTCTGTTGGACCGTAAACAATGCCTCCGTCTGAGAGATAAAAATACCAGCGGGAAGGTGTTTCCCCACAAAGATCTGGGCTGAGGTGGACCCAGTGGGACAGAACCAAGGCGAGGGAGGGAGATAAAGTCATTAAGAGGGAGAGGAATCAGGAATGTTATGCGAGAGGGAGGAAGAAGGTGAAGAAATGGAACCTAGAACCTAGAGCTAAACAATGCGTCACATAAACCTTAAATAAACAATGACCAACATTCAATGTGAGGATCACAAACCGCGCACGCGAAAAAGGTGCGACTAACTGGGAATAAACAGTCCACAGCTGTCGAACCAGTGCGTCACTGGTAGCAGTAGTTAAACAGCAGCAAAGCTTCCAGGGACAAATCCACTGAAGGAAACAGCTCAAAAGACGCTGCCAAGAATGAAGTTAAAGCAAAGTTAAAGGTTTGGGAAAAATGTTTATTTTAAAAGACTTCATTACAAATTATACCTAAACTAAATATATAGTGAACCACAATCATTCAAAACTCACTGTCTATAATAATAATAATAATAAAAGCTTATTCATCATTTATAGCAAACTGACACGTAATTGGTTTAATAATGTAAAACAACGACTGCTGTGAACTAACTAAAACACAGACTGAGTCTACAGGTGGAAAACGGTCCCGCAGAAACGAGCCCGAACCGGACCCTGCGTCGCTTAACGAAGCATGTATCGCGTTCGGATTATCTTTCGTCCCTCGGGTTTAAATGAATGATAGCAGCTCACCCAGCTCTTCGTCTTTACCGTCCATGTCTCCTGAGCTTCACTCGTTTAACGTCAAACGCTCATTACGTTAACTGTATCCGTTAAAGATTTTCACAATTAAAGCTTCAATAGTGTGGAAATATTAGTAGAAAATACCTAAATAATTTTGCGCAGGTAATTAACGGTCTGGAATCACATGTTTTCCAGATCTTTACATACCGAATTTAAAGTTTTTTTATGAACTTAGTGAGACTTTAAAGGTTGAGGTTTTTTCTCCTCCTGACCTGCAGTGCGCACGTCCAGCTTTATTTTGAACGAAACCGTGGTGGCCTTTGTTCTAGTCACAATTAAAAAAAAATCATAATTGATAGTAGAAGCTTCTAGTCCCCCAAATGCAAAAGTATCTCCGAATAACTGAACCCACCTGAGATGCAGCTACGTGCTCACAAAACCTGCCACAGGATGTTTACATAGTACAAAGTGTGATTCTTCTACCTCTTTCGAAATTCTAATGAAGTACTCCATATTTAAAAGCAAAAGGGGGCAGCAAAACGCCGGAGAAGCTCCTTGTTGGCTACGAAACAACAAACGAAGAAGAAGTGAACCGGAAGTTTACTTCAGGTGTCTTCTCCCAGCAACAAAACAGGACTGCTAGCGTTAACTGTTAGCTGTCTAGGATCAGCAGATTACTGGTTTAAATCAAATAGTCATAATGGTAGGTTGTCACCACTGCCTCGTGCGCATTTAGTCGTTCTATCCATGTTTACGTTTAGGTGAGGCTAGTGAGATGCTAATCGGGGCTAGCATGTTACAGCTAGCCGGGCGTTGTCGGCATAATACCGTCTAGCGTTTAGACTTTTTGATGTTACTTTGTGTTGTCCTGTGGAGTTTCAGTGCATAAACCACCTAAATGTAACGATGCTAACGGTTGTTTGCATTTTCAGGCTGAAGTAGAGGAAACACTGAAGAGGATTCAGACTCAGAAGGGAGTACAGGGAATTATCATCGTCAATTCCGAAGGTACATCTACTGCATTAGGACGCTTTAAGCAAAGAGATTACTGTGTTAGTCAGACAGGTTTCTTAATGAGTTATGACGTTAAGCATTATGACTCTGTGTTTGATGGTCTAGACTACGTGTATGACGTCACTGCATTACACTATCCCTGCTTTTCCAATAGGAATTCCCATCAAGACGACTCTGGACAACTCCAGCACTGTGCAGTATGCAGGACTGATCCACCAGCTGGTAATGAAGGCCAGAAGCACTGTAAGAGACATTGACCCCCAGAATGACCTCACCTTCCTGCGAGTCCGCTCTAAGAAGAATGAGATCATGATTGCTCCAGGTGAGCAAGGATCGAATTTTGGAAATTGCAGCACTTGCTTGAAGTCATTTTAGTATAGAAAGAAGAATACACATGTCATTTAAATATGTTACTGCATTTACTTGTAATTCCATAGCTTTGACAAAAGCAGAAAGGTCCCCACTTATTTAAAAAGACAAAACTAACAAATTGCAAGTAGAAGTCTAAATAAAAATGTAAATGTTTCAAGATTTTAAATGTGAAAAGTAGCTTTGTTGTTTCTTTGTGTTCTTCTCTTACTGCCGTTTCAGCCTTTACTTTGACTGTTCATTTATCCCTAGAGCGCTGCATTTCACTAAAGTTATTCCTTTTTTAATGCACAACTGTTACATGGGTTCCAACTATTTTGCCTTTTGTCTTCACAGATAAGGACTACTTCTTGATCGTCATACAGAACCCATCAGACTGAATCTGCTGTAGACTCACTAACTTGTCTTTTATATTTAAAAAACGCCAAATTTTTGTCTCGCTAAATCTGAAGAACCCGTTTAACCGAAACTTGATATGCACTTGCTGTGTAAAGACATGAAGACAGGGCAACAAAAGGCATGAATCATATAACAGTCACTTTGCAGGCAAATTACTTATTTTTCCATATTTTAGCATTCCAATTCTGATTGGGTACATTTCCTTGAGTTATTTTCATAACTGTTGCAGGAGTAATACAGAACAGTTCAAATGTCTGTGGCAGAGGTACTGGACTTTACTGGACATTTGTCTACTTAGTGTACAATATGCAAGAGACCACAACTCATTGGAAGGTTTGAAGATGTCCATTCACAGACTTGTTATGTATCATTTTGTTGGAAATACAGTATTTCAGTGATTTACAAAGCAAACACTGCTACTTCCAATTCCCTTTTTGTTGATCATTTGTAACAAATTAAACAAGTATAAATGATTTGTGTATTGTTTTGTGTTATACATTATGTATGCATTTAGTTTGAGAGGTGTAACAAACTCGTAACACTAGAGTAAAATGTAGTATATAAAAAAACTCAATGTTATGTTTTGGATGTCTCTGAGGTGAATGTTATTAAAGAATAACATCTGTTGCATGTCCCTAAACAACATGCGTAGTTGCATCACATCTTGTCATTCGTACACAATAAAAGGTATTGAATGTGTTGTATTAAGTGAATTGATGATTAAAGAAAAAATAGGCTCTTGGCAAAAAATATTAAGCTGTTTGTTTATCTGATCTTGAACATTGACTTGAAACTTGGTTATAAAATAAAACATAAAATGTTAGTCATGAAATAACGCCATTCCAGTTGGAGTAGTTAGTACTTAATGCTTCATTACGCCTCTAATCACCGTTAATAACGGAGGCTGAAGTCGAGCGTCTCCTTTAAATCCCGACGGTGACGCCATCGCCTCGGTTTACTTGCTTTGTTTGTGCGGACGGTTTCAGAGCAGAGGAACCAGCGCAGACGCTGCTAGCGCTGAAAAGAGCCGCGGAGCCCGGTAACCAGCCCACGACGCGCCGCCCGCCGGAGCAACATGCCGTCCGACAGGCCCTTTAAACAGAGGAGGACGTTCGGTAAGAGGCGCGGAGGCTAACGCTACGGTGCGTTAGCTAGCGGCGCTGTTAGCCGCCTAGCTTAGCCTGCCTGCTGTACTGACACGGTGTTTACACGTCTGTTAGCTAGTTACAGCCTCCGCTTGTGTTTGTCAGCTGTTTAGAAATCGACGTTGGGTCTCAGACCGATAGTGACATTAAGGCATTAAAAGCGCGTTACCAACAGTTTAAGACAGTTATTCGTCCAGGCAGATTTTGAAGCCGATCTACAAGGAAAAAAGTGCAACTTGATGCCGTCGACGCTGTCACGTTAGAACCAGGTTTTAGGTCACGTGTTTGGCTGCTTACGTCCAAACGCCATCTGGGTCGGTGGCACATTAGCTCCACAGGCCTGCACCACTGGAGCCGTTCACCACCACTGTTTGCTCCAAACGACAACATGTGTCGACACATGAGCCCGACACGTGTTCGTGACCCTTATGTTTTTATCTGAGTGCGGGGAGGAGCTCGGTTCTGTGAACTGCATAAACTGGACATACGGAGACATGAGGCACAAGAAGCACAGATACAGGCTCAGCGTAAGTGAGGGAGCAGTAAACCGGGTTCACCTTAGTTCATGCTCACGCAGTAATTGCAGAATGATTAGTGGTGATAATGCGCAATTACTGTGTCGGGTGTTTTACATGATGGGACGATTAAATAGGCAGGAAGCCAGATCTGAAACTAGGTGGTGGTTTTAGGTGGCAAAGCGCCATCAAAGAGGATTATACACAGAAAACACGACTTTAATGTTGGATTATCTCATTCGTGTGGGCTTTCAAATTTAATCTGCAGAATAATCCCATGGTATAATTTGTTAAAAGCATTTATTTTGTGGCAATTATCAACAGTTTCTCTGACTGGGAAGGGAAGGAAAAAGGGCCGAGGTGTAAACGAAGGAAGCGTTCCCACATCACTGTTGCTCTGAGTGGAAGCACATTGAGAGCAGGCAGGTGTAGAACTAGTGCGAGTTCAAGCAGGCGCTGACAAGAGAGAGCGGCTCAACACTCGCTGTGCACAGTCCATGTGATACAAACAGCAATTATATGGAAAAGGGTGAATGTGAGAACAGAGACGTGGTCACGGTGTAATTTATTAACAAAATTCAAATTCATAGCGACACTACCTGTTGGAGAATGGCTGAGATTCCTTCATCCACACGAAGCCCAACAGTCAGAATCATAGTCCACAATGTTGTCGAGTCATTGTAAAGGTTCCCAGCAAGAGTAGCCTTAAGAGAACGGGATGTCTGATTTCAATGAAATGGCAGACTGTAACAGATCCTAGATTAAAATGATTATGGTAACAGAACACGGATCAGGGCCCACGATAACAGCAGGACCAGCCATTATCAAAGCTCCAGCTGTGGGACACTGGCTAAATGCTGGAGCCGCTTTTACATTTCAATCTGAACTTCAACAACGTTTGTCTGACAGAAACTAGATCCAGCACCAAGAATGGACCTGTAGATGGCATTTTATTGAAGTCGGACCACTGGTCTTAAATTAACGGCAATAAAAAATGGGAACAGCAACAACTTTCTAACTCTGACTGAGACTGAGCATCTGAAGATGTTTTATCTGTGTGTCTCTTGGTACCTACAGCCGACCGGTGCAAAGAAGTCCAGCAGATCCGTGAGCAGCACCCAAACAAGATCCCTGTAAGTCCACACACACACAAACATGCATGCACTCACACACACTCACACATGCTCACACACCCGCACACGCACAAACATGCACACACACACACACACACACACACACACACGCATACGCATACACACACACACACACACACACACACACACACACACACACACACACACACACACACACACACACACACACGCCTGTCAGAAAGATGTGCACTAGTTCACACATACGCTTACGCTCCTTCAGATGTGAATGTGATGTGGTCACTGAGGCACGTGTGCAAATGTGAAGGTGAAGATTTATGGCATAAAAATGTGAAGTGCTACACAACCACCACTGATGGAAATGGTTTAAAACTCATTTGCTTTAATGTGTGAAGCCTATTTCTCCGTGAGCTGATTGTAGGCGTCAACTCTTTCATGCTTTGGGAAATAGCAACTGTCTTTTTATTAGTGAGTGTCAAGCACATGTGTTGAGAGTAAAAGTAGCAGTAATACAATAAACCATAAACCCTAACTCTTAGTAACTGTAGGTGGATTGTATTCTGGTATATTTATGCTTCATGAAACGCTTAAAGGAGCAGAATGAGCCTGATTCTGTGTTTGTGTTGTGGCGGCTGCAGGTGATCATTGAGAGGTATAAGGGAGAGAAGCAGCTGCCTGTTCTGGACAAGACCAAGTTCCTGGTACCCGACCACGTCAACATGAGCGAGCTGGTCAAGATCATCAGGTACAGACGGCCTCACACACTCAGCCAGAACCAAACGGATCAAAGCATTTGACCTGCAGGAGTGTGAATCGGGCCGCTTTAGTCACCATCAGAAAGCACCGGTGTGCTGTTAGATTCCTGGCGAATGTTGTAGAGCGATGTCAGGTTCTAGGCTCGTTCTGTGAGTCTGTTCTGAGGGTCATGGGGCGTAAACTGAGCAGCTGTGTGAGGTCTAAGGGGTGAATCGCTGAAAGGACCTGCTGTAGTTTCATCGGCCACAGAGCGATGCAGCTGGGCTCGTTTTCACTTCACGATTTCTGATCGTGAGCAGTTTCCTCCAAAGGAACCCTGACGCCACTGTAGCCTCCTTTTACTGGACCGCTGTGTGCCGGACAGGTATGAGAGGGTTGGTCCCTGTTCTCGGTGCTGCTCTGCCATTGGCCTGTTTTGGTCTGATTTCCTCCGGGCGCTCTGATTGGCTCGCAGACGCTCCGCATGCAGGTGCTTCCTGTTTGGCTGATGCAGCCTTTAACTCCTAGCAGTGAGTGGAAAGAGAAGCCTTTTATTTTCCTCAGAGGAATAATGAAGCAGTGTAATGAAAGGGACGAACGGAGCTTCTTGTGATCACATTGACTCAGTATTGATCATTGTAATTGGAGCTGACACTAATGGAAATGGCAGGAAATCTCATTAAACCATGGCTTGTTCTGCTTCATCATCCATCAGTGCAGTGGATCCCAGGCTGCGGATGAGACGCGTTTAGTGAGATCTCTGTGTAAATGAGGGTCACTTTAGATTGTGATGAGTCACTGATGATTCAGCTTCCACACACACGTTATGAATAAACACAACGCTGTCATTCCTGTTTCTGCCGTATCACAAATCCCGCAACATTCATTTAGCTACAGTATGAAATGAGACCAGGAATCAGAGACTAAACACACATGATGTATCTTCAGGAGATGATGACACATTACAACTGGCTGCTTCCGTCCTCTCTCACTCCAGGCGCCGGCTGCAGCTGAACCCCACCCAGGCCTTCTTCCTGCTGGTCAACCAGCACAGCATGGTGTCGGTGTCCACGCCCATCTCTGAGATCTACGAGCAGGAGAGAGACGAGGACGGCTTCCTCTACATGGTCTACGCCTCGCAGGAGACCTTCGGCTGCTAGGGAGGGAGGGTTTGGTCGCTGGGAGAGCGGGAGGGGGGATGCGTGATGGGAAAGGAGAGGTGTTTAGTGTCAGAACCGACCAGAACTTTAGGATCCACTCCACTTTGTTGCAGCACCCGTGTACAGGTCCCCTCACTCATAGTTAAGCACCTTCTTCATATCGGTCAGTTAAGTAGCAACACAATTCAGAGGAACATCCTGCATGTCTCACGTCAGTGGTTCTACTCCTGTTTTCTCTCCTGTGTTGAACGGGTGGAACAGAAGAGCCGCTTCTCTGCTGGCAGTAAAGTTGTCCCGCAGCACTAGTCACCAGTTTTTATCCTAGAATGAAATGAACACTAACAGGTTCAGCTAACGAAGTTAGATCCTTAATAATCCAATGCTCGTACTCTCAAGCTAGATGATATTTTACCTTCTAACCCTTTAAACTCTTTAGTTTCTACTTCTAGTCTTTAGTTTGAGACATTAGCTGTAGTGTGTGTTACGTAGCCGGTTCTCATGCACCTCAGGCTCAACTTGTCGACCTGCTCCAGACGCCCTGACAATCAGGCTGAATGTGACCGTAACCCTGAAAACATTGTTAGCATCGGCTGTGCACGCACCCTGTTCACGTCCTCGCAGCTTTGGCCCATGAGCCCAGCAGCCATGTTGGGTCCTCACGCGTCTGCACACAGCACTGCTCCCTCCTCACCCAGTTTGGTGAAGCAGACTCAGCTGATCACATTTCATGCTCTGTGTTACTCTGAGTGTGAATGTTGGTGCAGGGATGCCTCTGCTTCTCGGCCGGAGCGGCAGGTGCCAGCAGTGTGATGTCCTTCAGCGTTCTGAGCAGCGCCGACGCCAGGATGGAATCAGATCTGAGCTGGAATGTCGTTTCTCCTCCCGGCCTCGTGTTACAGCTTGTAAAGAAGCCGCGTGTCATGGTAGCATAGAGTTGAGCTTTAGACATAATAAAATGTATTTAATGTAGAAATCAATGAGCTTCTTTTGCACATAAATGAAGTATAAAAAAGGAGTTGGCTTAGGATTTTGTAGGAATTACTGTATCTATACAAGGATTCTCTTGTTCTGTATCTCCTCTTGTGCAGAGCTGCTGCTGCTCTGCTGCTTCATCTGTTTGCCTTTGTTACACTTCATAGATGTTGTGATGCACTACAAACTTGGCATGTTTTCACCTTTTTTAAGATAAACGTGTTTTGATTTTATGCTACAAATATGACTGTACTGTTTTAGGAAAACTGTTTTTCTTGATGTTTCCCAAACCAAAAACTGAAACTACGCATCTGTGTACGTTTGAAAGCAGCGTGTGGATCTGATCATACGAAGGAGCTGCATCGTGTTTTCTTCATCCTCACTGTGTCGATTGGTCGGGTGTACATAGTGTGCTACAACCTGATTCAAAGCATTTGCCAATAAATACTAAAAAGTTGCCTTTAAATGCCGTGTTGTCCTTTTTGCAGGAAAACGTCAACACACATGAATATGGATGTTCCGTTTCATACCAGCTTACATACTTCAGTCCAAGTGGATGAACCCTAAGGATCAAACTGAGAAGAATTTGTCTTTATGTAAATATTAAGCGTAAACACAGACCTATGTTGTCTGTGGGTTATTGAAGTAACAGTATAGCTTCAAACCACTTTCCTCCTTCCCAAATCTGAAACACAGAGACTCAGCTGTCAGTAATTTTCTCTGGTTTCATGAATGAACCGCATCAACCAGATAAAAACAGGACAATTTATTACATTTTACAGATGAGGCGTGATTTGTTACAGTAAAACCCAAAGGCTGAGCTTCAGTGTCGTCTGCTGTCACAAAGCCTCACCTAAAGCTTCAGTATACTTTATATGAGATTTCATCACAAATTCAACAGCGGCTTGTCATTCAGCTATTCAGATATCATGTATTAGAGTTAATAAAGAAATTAGAAACCTCTACAACTGCTGCCGACACTGTCTCCACCCAGAACAGATTACACGCTATTTTAAACTGGGACTTTTTAATGATACAGGCACAAAAGTAATTGATTTAAACCGAGTTGATGGAAACAGACATGGATACTGTTGCTCTTTGGAACCTGCCATTACTTTAGCGCCAGGCAGGTTAGCTTCTCCAGTATCTAACTGCACTTTCACACAGTGTGTTCCTTGATGAAACAAAAGGCCTTTAGCAAACATCACTACACGAACAACGACTGTCTTCATTGTCTTGAATGTAAACTGAACAGGAAGTGGTGGATGCGGAAGCTGTACCTGTTTTGACTGCGGGGTTTTTCTCTGATCTGAAACTGACTGACGCCACCAGGAGGATTTAGGAAGCGTTGGAAAAAAAAAAAAAGAGAGCACACAATGAATGTTATGCGGCTGCAGAGGGAGCCACATCGTGTGGAGGGAGCGTGTACGCTGACGAGGTCCAGCAGATTGTTGAGCTCTTGTTTGAGGCTGGTTGAACTGCAGCTGAGCTCCTTTCAGCAGGACACCGCAGATGAGGCTTAGGCCATGCTGAGGGAGGCAGAGCAGGAGGTGGGTGAAGTTACAGACCTACATTTACTGGCTCACTGTTCCTGAAACTCTAACTACAGCATCAACAAAAAACAGATAACAAACACTTTGCTCTGATTCCGATCAGCTGGTTGAGTTTTCAGATTTGCGTCTCTTCAGTGCACTTTTAATCACTCTGAAGCATCACAACAAATTAAGCCAGTTATTAATTATGAAGCATTTCTAAAATTTCACCAATCCTTAACACTCGGTTCTGATCTTCGTGGGTCATGTTTGTAAAATACATAAATCTCTCAGCTGCTGTCCTTTTTTTGGCCGACCTGTTCTGTGTCTCTTATCAAGTGGCCCAATGTGAATCAGGTCAGTCCTGATCCACTGAATAGTGTTGTTAATCTAGGCTCCAAGTAGTGAGGAGTTGTAAGAGAACCAGACGGCTGCTTGTGAACAGCAGAATCTGGAGAGGCTGCGACGAAGCAAGTATCACACATGATGATTTTATGCAGCGCATCTTAATGAGGCACTGTGTGAAGTCTGAGTGCTACAATGAATAATCGGGGTCTGGTCGTTACTAATGGGACCTGACTTTACATTCGACCCGTTTGCAGTCAAAGCTCTGCTATATTCACCTGTCGATGAGCGAGTCCCTCATGCTGGTGGCGAAGTCCGAGGGCTGCGACGTGTCGCTGAGTCTGAAGACGCTCTCGATGACGGACAGCTCTGTGCTGGTGGTGTCCAGGCCACAGAACGCGCACCAGTCGTTCACCACCATCCCCGCCGCAATCACCTCACTGCCCCGGTTAACTGTGCCGGCCTGCACAGGAAGCCAGCTTTAACGTAAAAGTCTCAGCGAGGAGCAGGTTCACTCAACACTTGCCCCATTTTCAGAACTTAGGCCTGAGAATCTAGATGAAGACTTATTTGATTAGTGCTGGATTTCAGTGTTTCAAGACAAACTGCTCTAAATAATTTTGCCATTTGACATTTAACAGATCATGTGCATCCGAAGAACTCAACACTGTGTGAGAGTAAACATTTGAAAATGACCAACAGCTGTCATGAAGGTAGCTGCAGAAGCTCACCACCAGGGGAACTTGGAGCAGAGACGAAAGCTCGTCCTGGTCTTCTATGGACGTCTTAGGGTGGACGAGGCCACCCCGGTTGCTGAATGCGCAGTACGAGCCGACCAGAACTTGCTCTGCTATCGTTTGACGGAAAACCTCCACCTTCAGTGTGTCTGCAATGATCTCCTCCGTTTCCTGAACAGGAGACAAAGGGAAAAGGCAGTGAGAGATGGATGACGTTCAAGTGACTAATCTAACTGTTACTCAGCCATAGGACTGCAACTCTGGATCCCTGCACCGCTGTGGTCCAAGACTTAATGTCCTTAAGATGTTAGTTTAGTCCTAATATTTAAAAATCAGGTACATGGGAATTTCTCTCATTGGCATATTTTTTTACGTCGTTTTTTACGCTGTGGTCTGCTGTGGCAGCAGCATGAATGTAGCAGACAGTAACAGACTGGACTAAGTGATCAGGAGGGCTTTTTCTGTTCTGGGGGTGGAGCTGGACCCCCTACATGCTGTAGCTGAGAGGAGGATGCTGGTTCAACTCCTCTCTATAGACAACACCTCCACCCCTACAGTGTGTGGCTGGACAGAGGAGCACCTTCAGCCACAGCTGATCAGTATTAGGTTCTCCACAGAACGCTACCGGAGAACCTTCCTACCGGTGCCATCAGCCTGTACAACTCCCCCTCTGTCTGTAAGGGTTGATCTGATGTATAATAAAACTTTAGCTGGTAATTAGATGTGAGTGTGCGTAGATGTGTTAGCATTCTTATTTTTGATGTCCCTACCTCTGTGACAGCGAAGGGTGCTCCTCACGAATTAATAAAGTTTTTTGAATCTTGAATGAATGAATCAGTACACACATGTACACCTCTGACTCGGATCACAAAACGACCCAGATTGTGTTTCTCACCCTGTCAATGTCGGGATGAACCAGCGCTACGTAGTCGTTGCAGGCGATGACGTTACCAAGAGCAGACAGCCTCTCCTCCACCCTCTGGATCCTCACAGAGTCTGGCAGACTGTTTCTGATGTGCTGCAGCTCCTGATCGGTTGTGTTGTTTGGGACCAAAAGGCCGTGACGGTTTCCTGATTGTGATGAACAAACAATTTATTAGCAACACAAGAGTTTGTTATGGTAAAATAGGTAGGTGAGCAAACCGCTCCTGACGATTTAAAGAAGATTGCTGCTCGTTTGCTGTACTCACCCACACACATCCTCCCAATGATGCGACACCCGGCTATGGACGCATGGACCACTGGGATGGTTTCTGACAGCTCCCCTTCAAACACACTGATCACAAGCAACACAACACAGTCAAAGACAAAAGATAGGGCTTTAACCCTCCAGAGGGAAATTTACCAAGGACAGTGGCAGATACAATGTCTGTGGCTCCTAAATCTGAAATCCTATCGTATATACATTAACGTGCATTGTCGTTTTCTTCATTCCACCATCACCAGCTAAGAGGTTACAGGCTAGCTCTATATGCTGCACATGCTAACGGCCGCTGTGTGTGTGTGTGTATGTGACGGGTATGTGAAGAAGTGGACCTTCACCTGTAGAAGTTCTCCGAACCTCCAATGGCCACCAGACAGTACGTGTTCGTCAGCTTGGCGAAGCAGCCGATCTCGTTGTTTTTCTCAAACGATGCTCTGACAGCCATGATGACGGAGACGACGCTTAACTTCTGATCCTAGAACACCACAAACATGTTCAGCACTCCGTTTAAACACAGTTCGTGAAACAGTTTATTTAAAAGGACAGATACGAGTTTAACAACGTGACACTTCAGAGCTATCATGTTAGCAGTCTAGCTAGTTCCTAGCAAGTCTAGTTCAGCAGCGGAAAACAGAAACGTGTCAGATAAACAAACATCTCATCAGCAAAACCACATTCTCTCAATTAGCGCTTAAATGTGAATAGATAAACACAAACAGTAACCAAGAAACTGAAAAAGTACCGGAATAAAGTTCGTGGCCTCCAAACGAGCGTGGCTGAGTTTCCTTTCTCCCCACGTGTTTACGTCAGGACGTTGACGTTATGACGTAAAGACGCACGAGACGTCATGACGAATTCGGTCTTTATTCAATAAAAGGTTTTTGTGGCGTTTAAATATTTTTGATGCCCCACAGTGGTTTAGTTTATTAGGACTGTCTGTTTTTGTTGTGTAGCGGTTTGTATGCAACTGTTCAACAAGTATCTTGTGTT
Source organism: Betta splendens (assembly GCF_900634795.4). Taxonomy (NCBI): domain Eukaryota; kingdom Metazoa; phylum Chordata; class Actinopteri; order Anabantiformes; family Osphronemidae; genus Betta; species Betta splendens. The sequence goes on from NC_040885.2 coordinate 19,637,728, forward strand.
TAGACTTTATATATAATTTATTTAGCCGATTTTGTGAAATATTTTTGTTTTTATGATTACACAGATTTTAAACAAAACATAATTAGAGCCACACCAACATTTGTTTATTATTTCCTTATTTATAAATGACTCATATTCAGCTTTCACGTGTTTTTGTGACACTGTTTTCACATTTGATGATTCCAATAGAAGTAAAAGTAAAACCTAAACCACGTGACATTGTTGACCTCTGTTCTGTCTAATCTTAATTTTACAGACTGGGATTTGTCTCCATCAGGTATTTTAATGCCGTTTTTTCACATCAGCTTCTTCACATATGCCCAGATGTTCATCATGCGCGTGCATGTAAGAACCACCTAAACTAAGCTGCATAGCAACTGCAGCCTTCGCTCTGCTTCTGCTCTCTGCTCCTCCTGGACTGACTCTGAGCCAATCGCGTCAGCCGCTCCGCGTGACGTCTGATTTGTTGACACATCCATTAGCTCGCTACCTGGCTGACGTCACTGCAGCAGGTGGGGGTGGCGGGGACGAACCAGCGCAAAGGAGCAGGCGTAGAGCACCTAAATTAACAGACATATCACTCTGACCTGTTTCTGTGTGCTGTTAGACAGGACTCCAGCAGCTGCTGATGATACAGAGTACAGAGTTGCAAAGAAGCACGAACCCTACGGTACGTAGACTAAATGCAACATTAATAGACATAAATATGTTTTTAGGGGCACGTTTGTAAATAAAGACACATTTTAAGTTTGTAAAGTCCTGAATCAAAAGCTTTTACACTTTTATTTTAACAAAAAAAAACAATTTATTAGCGTAAAAACACGTTTTATAAGTTGTGAATGATATAAATGACACTGATGTGAGCATTACACGTTGCACTGATGTCTTATGATAAATATATATTAGTTGTTATGAAATAACAAACTCTGGGTCTTGCTATAAAGCACCAAGTGATCCCTCCTCTCGGAGAGAAGCGATCTCTGAAGGAAGCTGCTCCGACGACGCTTTAGCGCGGACGGACTCTGCCTGGAGACACTGACAGCTAATCGGAACCGGCGGCCGACGGAGACGTATGGGTACGGGTCGATTAGCTGGGATGACACGAACTGTTCGTTTCTCTGCCCCTCCTCCATGTCGCATGAATTGAACCTGGGAGGTTCCGTTAGGTCGTTGTTTACTGTCCTGACTTATTTCTATTGCTTTTTGTGAAGGAAGTGGCTTTAGTGCGGTTTGACAGTCGTCTGGGAGACGTTGTCTTAATCCTTAGTGACTCATTTCATTCATTCAGCGAAGGTAAAGTCCGTTGTGTTATTGGCTTGAGATGTAAATAACGACCCCTAGCTGTTCTCTCTAGAAGGAATCAAACTACCAACCTGTGTGGTGAAGGAGCTATATTTAGCCCGGCTCCTGTGATGAGCTGATGGAGACGCTTCTCGCTTCCTGAACGGAGCGTTTCTTCCCACAGGCGTTAATGCAGCCTGCACCTAGTGAGCACAGAGTGATAATGAAGCCTGGGCCCACGGGCCCATGTTCTGACCCGCCCATCCTGTGGGTAGTTGTGGCCCCAGCGGGTCAGTCTCTGCCCTCCTCACTACCGATTAGCTCCATCAACTGTGTTCACTGAGCAGAACAGCGGATGTGATGCTGTGGATCAGGACCGGACCGAGGGCTCGGCCCGTGTCTGGAGCAGGGTGGGCACTCCTGGTCCTCGAGGGCCAGGCCCTGCTGGTGTGTCAGCGGTAACTGGGGCAGGGAGGGTTTGGGAACCAGCAGGACGGCGGCCCTCGAGCACCCCTGGTCTGAAACCTGCAGACGTCGCAGGCTGCTGAGGCCGGAGCTTGTCTTTTTCAGGCCTTGTGTTGTGTGCAGCCCGCTGACGTCTGGTTCCGTCTCCAATTGTCGCCGTGCTGCAAATGAAACCAGCGTGAAAATATTCAGTTGCAGTTTGTTCCTGTTTATTTGAGTCAGGGACAGAAACCAGCAGGTGTTGGGCTCTGGTGCAGCACATAGATCATCGATGCTGACAAACTGTCAAACTGTCGATTGGCTGATTGATTAGTCGAGGTCAAAGGTCACAAGAAGATTAAAGGAGCCCAAACCACTTTATTACTAATTCCATTATGTTTTCTCATGGTGACTGAACTGAAGTGACGTTCTCTGCCGTGTAGTTGCGCCGTCCTCGGGTCTCAGACGTTCGGTCCAGTGTGAGGTGTGTTGTTTTCATTCTCTGCTTCCGTCTGCTGGAAAATGAATCTGTGGCTTAATCACCCAGAACGAGCTGCTCGGCGTCCGTCTGGACAGAGCTGAAGTGGTGCAGTACATGTGGACACGTGTCATTTCCCAGCATGCACCAGGCCCCCTCAGTGAAGGACTCCAGTGTTGAGCGCAGTAAGATGACCCCACTAAAGTGACTGTGCTGCGTTTGATTGGATTGGCGTCCGGGACGGATGGTTCCGGGGAGGATTAGAGATGTCCGAGCTGATAGCAGGGCTGTGATCCGTCTCTGTCGCTGGCTGCGCTCCCTGTTCTTATCTCACACGGCTCAAAGCATCCAGCATCCTAATCATTAGAGGATAGAAGCTGTTGAGATTCACTGCGACTCCTCAGCTTCAGGTGTTTCATAACCAGGATAATGCTGCTCTGAGCTCCAACTGATGAACTAACTTACTAGTCATTGTTGAAGTGGTTTGATGTTCCATGTTCCTGCTCAGGTGATGGGCGGAGAACAGAGTCAGGAGCAGGCGGCTGAGGAGAGAGGAGACGAGGCTGGAGGTCCAACCGGGTCCAGTTCCACCGGCTCAGAGTCTCCTCAAGGTGAACCGGCTTCATGTGCATGTTATGCTGATTACTTCATGAAATTCATGAAACAGAGTTCTTCCTGTTTGCACAGAGACCTTGGTCTCTGCGTGGAAGCATAAGCGTCGTCAGGGATCAGAGGCTCGTTTCAGCCGGACAGAGCGAAGTCCACGCCCAAGTTCTTTGCTCCAAATATAGGAAACAATCATTTTTACTTCACAGGTAAATAATTTTGCCTTTGCACCTTTGCTCCACAGACGTGGCTGGAGAGCTGCCCCAGTGCAGGATGGGAGACAGGACGGTGGACAACATGTGCTTCATGATCTCATGCACCAACTGGTACTGAACTGGAGCTGAGACCACAATAGCAGAGGCTGAGGTAGCGGCTGAGAGAAACGTGCAAATTGAAAGAGAAAAATGGAGGAAGCGATTCCAATAAAGAGTAGAAGCACTAAAACAAGCTTAAAATAACAAAGCAATAAAATGTGCTGCAAACCACATTTTCTATAAACATCATTGCTGAGTTTTCTGCTCAACGTGAAGCAGGATACACTCGTCTACAGATGCAGCTGCTCCACACTAAGCTAACCAGGGAGTCAGTTCATATGAGTGAAAGTGGATTAAAATGTCTGACTGATGTCGCAGCTGGTGACAGTCAGTATAAAACCCTTTGGCCTGAGCAGCCCAGTAAAACCCTGGTAGTGAGGCTCAGGAGGAGCTTTTCAAGGTTTCTCATGAAGTCGCATTTCATAGAAACCATAGTAACGAAGCAAGCTGGAGTTCCATTATGTAGAACAAGGCTTCCAGTGTGGAGGAAGCGCTGGGGGTGAAGTGGTCCAACCTCCCCAGGGAACCTGGAACGATGCACTGACCCGTTTAAAAGCCCAGACTGAGGTTCTGCAAGATGTTCTGTCCTCTGAGGAGCTGTCGAGTCGTGTTCCAGCCCTTCAGACACGCATGAACAGAGGAAGTCTTTCAGGGATGTGCATCGATGCAGTCGCTACAGAGGTAGAGTAACCATGACGATCACGTCAACAAGTCTCTGCAAAACTTATCAAATGACCCTGATCATAATGTGACGGATGCTCCGAGCAGCAGAGGCTGAATCGGCTGGAAAAAGCAGAGCAGTAGCGGTTTCCAGGTTTCCTGCTGCCTCACACGAACACGATCACGATCACTGCATCAGCGAGTCTTCGCGTGACTCGTCTCTACAGGGTCCGGTGGGTCGGGGGATCTGAACACCGACCCGTGGTGCTGTGGACCCGACCTCTGACCTCGAGTCTGTTCAGACCGATACTGACACAGTGTCAGCGAGTTGTGCAGGTCGTGCGAACAATGGAAGATTCAGGATATGGATCACATCATTTCACCACTGGACTGAGGGTTCCACACTCGCCTTTAAAGGTTCTAAAGCCTGATGAGAAGCTGGGACGGACCCGAGCCTCTGCTCGTCTGACAGCGTTTCTAAAGCAGGAGCTGAAACACACGTTGGACTACGTCTTGACTTTATTGACAGTTCACTGTTAACAGAACGTGGTGTTGGTGTAAAAGTGGTGTGAGACAATAAAACCAAAGTAAACATAGAAAAGTGTAAAGTTTTTCCAGCCATGAAAACATTCAAACCAAACCTTCACTCATCGAAAATAAACTGGAGTCCTGGATAAAACTCTGTAAACATGCCTATTCCACATAAGCATCGTCATAGAAACCGTAGAACATGTGCAGAGAATGATGATGACAGAAACGAAGATTCAAAAGCTTCTCTTCTATTTACATGAGCTGATATTACATATCGACTGGAAATGACTACAAAAGAATCCACCAACAGAAAAGTGCCTCACTGGGAAGAAGTGAGACCCATTTTTTTCATTTTAATTTTATAATCAACCCATTTCATCAAAAAACCCAAAAACCAACTGAAAGAATCAAACTATTTACAAAATGGTTTCTCTTCTTAAGAAAAACAAACGTAATCAAGTCTCATTTAAAGCTATAGCTGATAAAATCTCCTTAAATAATCTGATATTATCCAAAGAGTCTCACACGACCTCTGATATGTTTTCATTCACCTACGTAGATATTTTTTCAAGAAACATTAGAAACTAAAGGCAACAGGCAGGTTAAAGGAGAACTCAGCCACGCGGAGCCTCGCTGCAAACGGAGCCACGGCTGCCAGAGGTTCGGGTCAGAACCGCAGGATGACCGTTAACAGGACCTCTCCTCAGTGCTGGACACGAGCTCTGCCTCGGCCTCTGGCAGGTGTCCCTCGGTTTGGCAGCGATGGCAGGAAACTAAGTCGACCTTTAAAGGCAACTCGCTGTTGTCCAAAACCACCAGAACATCAGCAACGGGGACAAAACGGCCCCGAGCTCATCCTCCCTCCAGATCTGGAGGCGTGAACCCAGAAACGACCCGGAGCCACTTTAACCCGCGTCTGCACACGAGACCCACAGGGGAAGGTTCTTCGCCCTCAGAACCAGCTGATTAAATAAGAGCAGAGCACGTTAGATGTCGTCTACACGTATTTAGTCTGAATGAAGAATGAAGTCTCCACTGAACGCCTTCCTTCCTCCCGCTGCACAGACGTCTGCTGAACAAACCCAGGAAATATTTACAGGTTCAGACTTTCCTCATCAACGCGTGGTGACGTGACAACAGGTCATTCATCAAAGCAGCTTCTGGAAGTAACGAGCCGCCTCAACGACCCGAGAAGCACGTGCGTGCACTGCTGAAGCGCCCTGGAGCAAGGCACTTAACCCCGAACAGCAGCAGAGCAGCAGCTCAGCAGCTCCACAGGCTGGAAGATGAACTGGAGGCGTGGGGATGAACACGTGATCAGATCAGAACCGGTTCTGGTAGTTCACAGATCTGACCAGAACACATTAAAAACACAAACCTTTGTGTTGAGGAGCCTTAGAAATTAAAGGTACTAAAATATTGTGTCCTGAAGATTGAACTTTGTTCCTTAAAGCAACAAAAAAGTTTGGATTTATTGACGATAAAAATGAATATGCAGCAGAAATAACAGCTGCCGTCTGATCCATCAGCAACTCATCTTCTGTAAACTGAGGAAGTCTTTCCTCAGGGTTTTGTTCTATTCTCCAAAACAAATCAGCAGCTTAAAAAACGGTGAAAAGTTCTGTTAATCTAATGTGAAAGAAGAGGAAAAGAAAAGAAATACTTTAAATAAGTAAATAGTGGAGAAAACATGAAGCTGCTGCAAGCGGAGAACAGGAGCTGTTCTGTATAAGGGCATTAAACTGCTTTTTGTATTCATTAGGAGCAGAGATGTGAGTTTACAGTGAAATACCAATAAATACATGAAACGATCAGCTACGTATGAACTGAGCACGTGAAGCTGATCAGGAATTAATGATCTGCTGCATCAGGAAGAAAACGACAACTACAAACTAAACTGCTTATATTATGTACATGTTATTAATCTTCATATTCAGGACTTAATAAGTCGATCGCTTAATAATAAGTTGATAAGCCAAATGTCCCACAGAGCCTGAACATCTCACAGAGCCTTAACGTCTGAGTCTGAACATCCCACCGAGCTAAAAGGTCCCGCTAAGCCTAAATGTCCGGGCCCGAATGTTCCACCGAGCTAAACCGAGCCTTAATGTTTAAATCTGAATGTCCCACCGAGCCTGAATGTCTCACCAAGCCTGAACGTTCCACCTAGCCTAAACCTCTGAGTCTGAACATCCCACCGAGCTAAAACGTCCCACTAAGCCTGAACGTCCCACTGAACCTAAACGTCCCATCAAGCCTAAAGGTCCCACCGAGCCTGAATGTCGGAGCCTGACCGTCCCACCGAACCTAAACGTCCCACCAAGCTTAAAGATCCCACAAACCTAAACGTCCCACCGAGCCTGAATGTCTCACCGAGCCTGAACGTCCCACCGAGCCTTAATGTCCCACCAAGCCCGAATGTCCCACAGAACCTAAACGTCCCACCAAGCCTAAAGGTCCCACCGAGCCTGAACGTCCCACCGAGCCTGAATGTCTGAGCCTGAATGTCCCACCGAACCTAAACGTCCCACCAAGCCTAAAGGTCCCACCGAGCCTGAACGTCCCACCGAGCCTGAATGTCTGAGTCTGAACGTCCCACCGAGCCTGAACGTCCCACCGAAACTAAACATCCACTGATTACGACACATAAAAGTAAATGTTGGACAAATCGAGACAAGGAACAGGCTCCACAGAACCAGAAGTTAAACCGTGAATCAGCTCAGCTCTAAAGTGAAGCCCGTACAGATTACAAAGCATAAAGCACAGATGGACAGAAGAAGGTGAAGGAGACGAGCGGCAGATGGAGACGGTGGAGTCACCTGGACGTGAGTGGCCTTCGTTAAGCTCAGTCTTCCACCGCCCTCTGTCACCTCAGCCTTCAGTTCTTCACTCCCGACAAGCGTAAACATAGAAACTCAACGTCGAGCTTCTGATCCTCCTTCTCAACTCTGTGTAAAGGCTCAACTGGAACCCGTCTGGTCTCGTTCTGTGGGCTCCTTTCACCTGATGGGAGCAAACACCTGGATCGTTTCACGGAGAAGACGCTGCTCAGGACGGAAGAAATACTGCAATCAGCAGCTCGTAAAGAAATGAATGTCAGTGTCAAAGTGTCAACACACGACCGACTGTGTGTGCGACTAATGCCGCCAACATCCTGCTCCTCCGACTCGTGATATGTGATTATTACATTATTATTAATGTGAAATCCACAGTAATCCAACTTCAAATGTATAAACAGGAAAGAAATAAGAAATAGCAAAGCACACAGTCAGACTGGTCGTTTCTTCACCAGACGCTTCGTCTCTAAAAGTCAACTCGAAAAACGCTGGAGTTGAAGTTTCCATTATTACGCAAGAAGAAGTAGAAATGAAATATTTAAATTCATTTCAAGTGTAAAGTTGCTAAACACAAGCCTGTTTGTGAGCAACATCAAGTCTTCGTCTGTCACTATGCTGATGATTAGCTGCTCTGTTCTCTAACACTCGGAGGCAGATTCAAGGTTTAGTCTGAGCTGAGGATGATACAAACGCTCCTGTGACTTTATCACTTCAACACAAGCAGACAGAGGTTCACTTGTAGTTTTTATGGCCTTACTACCTACAGTTTGTCTTCAAGTTTGATCATTTAACCCATTTGATAAGGTTCATGTGTACAAGCCGGCGCGGGAACCAACCGCTGGAGTCTGTTTGTGTCTTTGCAAAGTCGGTGACTCTCCTGTTCAAACTGTGCTGGGGTGAAAAGTGAGTGCCAGTCCGTCTGGGTTCAACCCCATGGAGGATTCCAGGACCTGGTGTCATACCCACTCCTGCACTGGGTACTTGTAGTAGTGTTGTGTCATGGTGTTCTGCTGCACGCCTTTGTTCTTAAACTGAAAGATGGTGTAGACCAGCACCAGGATGCACAGCGACAGGATGCAGGGGATCACCACGGCAATGGCATTGACCGTCGTCGGCGCATCGTTGATGGTCACCATGATGTCCACGTCGTCGAGGGGCAGCGTGTGGTCTCCACGGTTACCGTTGCCTCCGGAGTTCTCCATGTCCGACTGGTGGCAGCCCATCCAGTCGTGCAGGATGGACTTTGGATACCCAGGCTCCACCGTCAGCTTCTGGTTGTCAAACTTCCAGTAGTCCTTCCCCTTGTAAAAGTAGGTGTAGTCTGAAGACGGAAAGAAGGAAAGAAGTAATGAACAAAGCAAGGAAGGAAGGAAGGAAGGAAGGAAGGAAGGAAGGAAGGAAGAAAGAACGGAAACAAGGAAGGAAGGAAATGGGAAGGAAGACGAAAAAAAAGACAAAAAGGAATAAAGAAAGGAAGAAAGGAATGAAAGAAGGAAGGAAGGAAGGTCAGTTTAGTTAATAAACATGTTACTGAACATGTTAATGCGCTAAAATGTTCACATGTTCAGGCCTTTTTTGGTGGGGTTAGGGTTAGAGTCTTCACACAAACGTAAGGCAGACTCACTGAACCCTGCGTCACTTAAGGACAGACACCTCGGGTTTATGTGATTCTCTAGAACCAGTCACTCAGTTTTACACCATGTTTGTGTATAGAAACTGACATCTGAGCGTGATCTATCACACGACTAACGGGGTTGAGTCCACTCACATCCCTCCCGGCTGATGAAGGCCCCCTGCGGTGCATCCGGGACCCCCTTCCACACGGCGATGGGTTTGGGGTATCCAGGGTCGGCCGTGCGTTTCTCCTCGTTGTAGCGCCAGTACTGGTCTCCTTTGAAGAAGTAAGTCTTGCCCACCGGCTCCCAGCGCAGCGCCGTGTCGATGCCGTCTTTGGGGAGGCAGCTGCCGAGCTCCACGAGGCCGTGAGGGTAGCCTGGCTCGGCCGTCACCTCCTTGAACACCCAGTACTTATCGCCTGGAACACCAACAGCAACACCCACAAAGCTTCAAACAGAGCAGCTGAGTCTGGGCCTTTAGTCTGCACGAGACCTCCTGCAGGGAGCACTGCCGGCGTGCCTCAGAGCAGCAGGTTAATGACAGGGGTGAATGTGCAGCGGCATCACGAGACCACCTTCTGACAGGGAGGTTTATAAATTAAGCCCACAAAGTGAAAAAAGCTGTGAAGGTGCAGATTTACCCCCCCCCCCCCCCCCCACACACACACACACACAATGTGTGAGAGCTATTAATACCAGGACGTCAGGGAGGGAGCGAGTCCGAGGTGACTCAGCTCCTTCCTCCTGGATTAAATCCAGTCAATTTGAGCTTCAGCTCAGCTGACGTGAACGCCTGCATTTTATTACATCCAAACATTTGTTGACGCGTCTGTTGGAGACATTTCTTAACTAAAACTGAATGTCGGGACAGTTTGCTAACTGTGTCTGGACCCCAAGGAAACTGGAACCAGAGCTGTGACCCCCTGCTGGGCCTCCAAGGACGAAGGAGGAACACGGGCCGTACCTTTGAAGAAGACGAATCTGCCGTCGGACCTCTCGTAGGCGGCGTCGATGCGCGGAGGCAGGCCTTTCCAGAACTGGTCAATCTGCATGGGATATCCCTCCTGCACCTTGTTGTTCCTCAGACGCCAGAACCAGCGGTCCTGCCACACAATGCACAAAAGTGGAGTCACCAAATGGTTCTGACAAGCTCGCTGAGGAACCACATCAGCTCCAGCTCAAGCTGATGGACTCAGTCTGTGTTTAGGTTACGTGGGTTAAAGCTTGTCGGAAGGACGGAGATGCAGTGAAACAAGTAACAGCCGTGTCCAGAACTCCTAAAGAGCTGAGTATCACTACAAAGAAGAGCAGGAACAGGAGGAGACGAACACAAGCAAATAGGAGGAGCGGGAGGTTGAGGAGCAGGAGGAGGTGGAAGACGTGGAGGAGGAGGAAGAGGTGGAGGTGGAAGAGCTGGAGGAGCAGGAGGAGGAGGTCGAGGAGCAGGATGAGGTGGAGGAGGAGGAGTAGGAGGAGGTGGTGGAAGAAGAAGAGGTCGAGGAGGAGGAGGTTGAGGAAAAGGAGGATGAAGTAGAGGAGGTCAAGGAGCAGGAGGAGATGGAGGTGGAGGTGAAAGAGGAGGAGGAGGAGGAGCAGGATGAGGTGGAGGAGAGGCAGGAGGAGGAGGAGGTTTAGGAAAAGGAGGAGGAAGAGGAGGAGGTCAAGGAGCAGGAGGTTGAGGAGCAGGATGAGGTGGAGGAGGGGGAGCAGGAGGAGGTGGAGGAGGAGGAGGAAGAGGAGGAGGAAGAAGAGGTGTTCAAGGAGCAGCATGAGGTGGAGGAAGGGCAGGAGGAGGAAGTCGAGGAGGAGGAGGTCGAGGAAAAGGAGGAGGTCAAGGAGCAGGAGGTTGAGGAGCAGGAGGTGCAGGTGGAAGAGATGGAGGTGGAGGTAGAGGAGGAGGAGGTGCAGGTGGAAGAGATGGAGGTGGAGGTAGAGGAGGAGGAGCAGGAGGAGGAAGTCGAGGAGGAGGAGGTTGAGGAAAAGGAGGAGGAAGAGGAGGACATCAAGGAGCAGGAGGTTGAGGAGCAGGAGGTGCAGGTGGAAGAGATGGAGGTGGAGGTAGAGGAGGAGGAGATAAGAGAACGAGGGGGGCCAGATAAACAAGAAGACGCTCGTTATCACTTCAAACCTCAAACCTTTGCGTCTGAAGGAACAGAACGTCAGTGTTTCGCATCCAAAGGAGACACATCCCATAATGAGCGTCTCCTGGCTCATCCATCTGACCGTTGAGGCTGAACAGCTCACCTTGAACACAAACATCTCGCGTCTGAAGAAGGCCACCGTGTTGAAGTTGCCGTCGCAGATGTTGGGTTTCCCGTTGCCGGGCAACGCGGGCCGGTCGCCGGGCGGCCGCGGGGGCCGCGAGCCGCGCTCGTGCTTGCGCTCGGAGGTGGAGTGGGTCCGTCTGGACGGGAGGGTGGGCAGCGGCCGGGTGGGCTCCAGCATGGCGGTGGGGAGACCTGGAGGAGAAGAGTCCGTCAGAACCCGGGTCGGACCTGGTCCGGCTGAGCAGCCAGAGAACCGCAGCTGAACAACGAGCCGTCTCGAGCACTCTTCTGTTTCCTGCGTCTTGGTGTCGCAGCTAAATGTGTCCCTACAACAACAGGAGCGGTTCTGATGGTTCCAGGGGGAACAGGAAGCGGACGGAGTGTGAGATGGAACCAAGCGCTGGTTGAAAGAATCAGCTTTAGGTTTGGGTTAGATTTTTTACTTTCCTGGCAACAATCTCTGAATCTAGTTCAGGTTTTCACCAAATCCAGCTGTTTATTGTTCAGCAGTTGTTAAAGTTAAAGTTAATTTAATTAATCAAACTCCAGCTACAACTGGAGCCCACGCTTCACTTCATCATTACCAAACCATGAGGCTGAGGCAGACCCTGCAAGCAGAGCCTGGCCCTGTGGGTGACGGTAACCATGGCAACGGGCCTAGCGCGGACCCACCGTAGATCTTCTGGATGCCCTGCAGGTCGTCCAGAGGCAGCTTGAAGTTGTGCGTGTCCATGTACTGGTAGAACGGAGCCATGATGGCGCTGGGGTCGTTGGAGTGCTCCAGACCCAGAGCGTGGCCCAGCTCGTGCACCGCCACCAGGAACAGGTCGTTACCTGCACACAAACAGACACAGAGCTGGAGATCAGAGGCGCCGCTCCAATGGGAATCCCACTTCAAAGGAGGCATTTGTGACTGCGCTTTAGAAAGTCCAGCTCTTCAAACGCTGCCGCGGCTCCACGGGGATTACAGCGAACAGCCCAGTGTTTAGTGCCGCATGCAGCCAAACCCGCGATTTCACACGCCACACATTTTGAGGCATGTGTGGATGCGGAAACGATGCTGCGGCAGCAGAAGCTGAAGATGAAAGTCTAAATCTGTGCTCCTGAACGCTTTCACATCACAGCAGAAACAGTCACATGGTCACGTCAGGCGTATCAGCCATCAACCTTCGAGACCACTTGAATCCCTGAGGCTGCAGAGTGGGTCAGAACCGAGGGTCCAGAGGGGGAACAGTCCATGCACAGACAGGAAGTGGAGCCTCTAGAGGTGTGTTTGACTTTGGTCAGTTCTGCTAAACTCATTATCAATTCAAGCCCAAGTGTTTGTAGTTCTGGTCCAGGTCGGGTCTGTTTGACTCAGCAGGATCTGAGCTGAGGTTCTGAAGGTTCTGAGCTGCTTAATGACATCCTACAGTCTGAACACAGAATGGAGTTGAGCTCTAATTGCTTTGACTCAGTTTGAACTTAATCACAGAACATAATTATGGACCTTGCTCCTGCTGGTCTGTTTTAGATTTTAGCCTCAGCTGCTGAATGAGAGATTAATGTGGAACTGAACGCTGAGTTTGTTACTCAGAAGCAGAGAAGTGAACTTAGTGGTGAGATGTGTGTACAAATGTGTAAAAGCAGCGTTGGAGAAGCACAAAGTTTTTCCTCAGACTCTCTTCATTTCCCTCCGTGGAGCTGGTAGCAGACGTGACCAGAACCATGACCTTCAGCTGGAGACCAGTACCAACACCTGCAGCGATCACTGGTCACGTTCCTCCAGGGTGAGATCATGAAGTGTGTTGATGAATCTGATGCTAGACTTGGTCCAAATGATAGAAGCAGCCGTTAATGAACCTGCTAATGAAGCTGAGGAGCCTCTGTCAACAACTTCTGAAACTTTGTGGGTCACTTTAGGAAGGTTCCAGTTAAAATGAACGGGTTTCCTGCCGGCGTTAACAGGTTAATAAGGAAAAAGATCGCTCAGGACAGAAGGAAGGACAGAAGGAAGGACAGAAGGAGGGACAGAAGGAAGGACAGAAGGAGGGACAGAAGGAAGGATAGAAGGAGGGACAGAAGGAAACAGAGGTGAGCGTCCGTCCTTGTGTCGTCCTCCTGAAGCCGAAACAGGAGTTTGTTCTCTGAGAACTAGAGACTATCTGCTCTCTAATCTTTCAATTACTCTGTGTGTGTGGAGGGATTTCAGAGATAAGAAGACACACAGAGGCACACACGCACTCACACACACGCACTCACACGCACACACACACACACACGCACGCACGCACGCACTCACTCACTCACTCACTCACTCACTCACACACTCACACACACACACACACACACACACACACACACACACACACACACACACACACACACGCACGCACGCACACACACGCACACACACACACACACTCTCACACACACACACACACACACACACACACACACACACACACAGGGGGGCAGATGCACCTCCCTCACTGCCTCACTGCCCCCCCTTCTCCATCAGCCTGTTAGTTATTCAGGCAGCGGGAAACTGGCGTCAGTCGTTTGTCAACCTGAGATAGAAGAAGAAGCAAAAGCTACAAGTGAAGCTTTTCATCCAGTCGCAGCGCGGAGCTCAGAGTCAGAGGATGAAGAGGTTTGTTTACAGAAGCGTAGAATTAATAACTACTGTTTATCGTCAGCTTTGCAACCAGAACTGGGTCCACTCGGTTCCTGAAGGATCAGCGTCGGCCTCGGCGTCGGCCTCGGCGTCGGCCTCGCCGTCGGCCTCGCCGTCAGCCTCAGCACCAGGCTGGTGAAACGCCGGCGCCGTGATGTGACGGCCTCTTTAAAGCCTCCTACCGTCGTGGTTGGCGTTGCCCAGCGTCCACGGCTCGTCAGAGTCAAAGTGGGTGTCGCCTCCGATGCCGGCGCCGGGGAAGTAGGCGTGGGCCAGGAAGCCCCCCTCTCCGTCGAAGGGCGAGCTGTCGCCATGGAAACCAGAGGCGAAGAAGATCATGATGTCGGCCTCCTTACCCTCGTTCTTGATCTCGGAGTACGGCACCTCCTAAACCGGAAACGGGGCAGAAACAGGAGCTTCAGCAGCAGCGAGGGAGGAAACTGCAGGGATGTGCATCACAACAGCGCGGCGCATGTTCTCTGACCTGGAAGGAGAGCGGCGTCACCGTCTGCCACACGTTGAAGGCCTGCCGGATCGCTCGCTGCGTGTCCTTCTCTCCCACTTTGGGGGTGAAGTTGGAGATGCTGCAGGAAGCAGAGACGGCGTCAGGTGAACAGGAATCACACGATCCACCGCTTTTACTAAACTCAAGCCTTTTTTTGTGGAGCAGACAATTGGAACCAGCAGCAGGCTGAGGAATGGACCGGGTCAGACATAGGTACCAGCAGCAGGCTGATGAATGGACCGGGCCAGACATAGGTACCAGCAGCAGGCTGAGGAATGGACCGGGTCAGACATAGGTACCAGCAGCAGGCTGATGAATGGACCGGGTCAGACATAGGTACCAGCAGCAGGCTGAGGAATGGACCGGGTCAGACATAGGTACCAGCAGCAGGCTGAGGAATGGACCGGGTCAGACATAGGTACCAGCAGCAGGCTGAGGAATGGACCGGGTCAGACATAGGTACCAGCAGCAGGCTGATGAATGGACCAGGTCAGACATAGGTACCAGCAGCAGGCTGAGGAATGGACCGGGTCAGACATAGGTACCAGCAGCAGGCTGAGGAATGGACCGGGTCAGACATAGGTACCAGCAGCAGGCTGAGGAATGGACCGGGTCAGACATAGGCTGGCAGGACGGTGGAGAGTCCCTTCAAGAAGCAGTCAATCACCAGCAAAACAGGTGAAAATGAGACTACAAAACTCTGCCTTGACTTTTATATAACATGATTTATTTTACCCAGTGGGTCTCAACATTTTGTTCTGGTTTATAAATTAATTTATTAGAGACAGATAGATATTAAAAATCATCTATGTACAAAACAACACAGTAACACAACCACGGTTACGTCATAAAAGGAAGATAGAGAACAGAATGAGGAGAAAACAAACCCAGAGGCAGCGACGTAGCTACACAATCACCATCGCCCATCGCTATGGCAACCAACCAACGCTACAAGGATGAATGTTAGAATGTTTTCCTGTAACATTATCAGGAAATACACATCTCAACCTCATTGTTGTCCAGACACTCAGCTTCTGTACATCTGTCTTTTAAACCATATAAACATATTAAACAAGCATCATATACTGAATCAGAGCCGCTGCCTTTGATGGTAAATATCCTTTGTAAAAGCTTGATCTGACTTTAGAAAGCTGGCGTTTGATCATATTCACCCCTTAGTCAGGTTTATTATCTGTGTGCCATCACAGTTTTCACTGTTTTCCTTCTCATTCTAATGACTTTTTTATGAAGAAATGACTCATAAAGCTTTTGAGCCTGAGGCCAGTGATTAGCGAGTGAGTGTGAGCTGGGAGCTGGCAGTCGTCTCATCAGAGGAAATGGTGTGGAATGTTATGGGGTGAAACCGTCCACATGACCTGTGGCCACAACCCACACATGGTGGGGACACACGCACGCGTATAGGCTCGCTTGCACACACACACACGCACGCACACACACACACACACACACACACACACACACACACACACACACACACGCACGCGCCCGCACACACACAGACACACACACACACACACACACACACGCACGCGCCCGCACACACACAGACACACACACACACACACACACACACGCACGCGCGCGCACACACACAGACACACACACACACACGCGCAACACACGCACGCACACACACACACACACGCACGCGCCCGCACACACACAACACACAACCACACACGCACCACACACCGCGCACCACACCACACACACAACACGCACGCGCGCGCACCACACACAGACACACACACACGCACACAACACGCGCACAACACACACACACACAACCCCGCCACCCACACGCGGCACACACACACACACACACACACACACACACACACACACACACACACACACACACACACACACACACTCGCTTCCCTTTGGACCACTGGGTGACCAGGCCCCTGTATCAGCTCACTGTTGCAGGATGCACCCAGTGCTTCCACTCGTCTTTCCTACCTCTCCCACTGCGTTTCCTGCCCGCAGGCTTCAATGGGGCCTTTCAGCTGGGAGTTGCATAATCCTGCATCTACAGCACAGAACTCCAAGGTTCCTCTAAGTACGTTTGTTTGTGGAATCAACGCCAACTTGTCAATGTCATTAAAGCTGACGGTTCAACACTGAGCCCAGATCAGGGCTGAAGCTTCTGCTCGTGATGACCCACAAATGCAATTAAAGCTGATTATTCTAATTAATTAGTTACGGCTGAGCAGAGGCTCTAGTAACATTCCATCATATCACCATTTCACAGGTATGTTCCTCTTTCTCATGGAGCACATGATTTCAGACATCCATATCCATCATTAAACCGCTCAGTTAATTAACCTCCACAGCTTCTTGTTCTCTGCTTTAATGTACTAGAATAAAATATAAATCTGTGCAGTAAATAATAAAAGTTGCCCTCCTCAAACTTTAGCCATTAAATGTAAGTTACATCCAGAACTGTGTAATCTGTATGAGCCAGCGCTCGCCTCCGAGGCTGATGGCGCCAGGGATGAGGAACAACCGAGTTAAAAACGATTGGAGTAATGAAGGTTGGAAGTGGCATCAGAAAGGTGACGGCTGATAAGAGCTGAAAGACGAGGAGGAGGCTCCAGGAGCCTCGGAAACAGTAAGAGGTAACCAGAGAGGCTGTGATCTCATCCTGGGGCTTTTATGTAACGCTGCCGAGTGGGAAGCTGAAACTCAGAGAGCAGGGGAGAGCCGGGATGCCTTCAATGTCCCATGGGACACACATGTTTACATCAGGCTTATAAAGCTCTGAGCAGGAAGGAGGGTTAGCAAGAATGAAGATTCAACTCAAAAAGGACAGAGGAGGTAGAGAAGGACACAGCTCCACTAAGGACAGAGGAGGTAGAGAAGGAGACAGCTCCACTAAGGACAGAGGAGGTAGAGAAGGACACAGCTCCACTAAGGACAGAGGAGGTATAGGACACAGCTCCACTAAGGACAGAGGAGGTAGAGAAGGAGACAGCTCCACTAAGGACAGAGGAGGTAGAGAGGGACACAGCTCCACTAAGGACAGAGGAGGTAGAGAAGGAGACAGCTCCACTAAGGACAGAGGAGGTATAGGACACAGCTCCACTAAGGACAGAGGAGGTAGAGAAGGACACAGTTCCACTAAGGACAGAGGAGGTAGAGAAGGACACAGCTCCACTAAGGACAGAGGAGGTAGAGAAGGAGACAGCTCCACTAAAGACATAGGAGGTAGAGAAGGAGACAGCCCCACTAAGGACAGAGGAGGTATAGGACACAGCTCCACTAAGGACAGAGGAGGTAGAGAAGGACACAGCTCCACTAAGGACAGAGGAGGTAGAGAAGGAGACAGCTCCACTAAAGACATAGGAGGTAGAGAAGGAGACAGCCCCACTAAGGACAGAGGAGGTATAGGACACAGCTCCACTAAGGACAGAGGAGGTAGAGAAGGACACAGCTCCACTAAGGACAGAGGAGGTAGAGAAGGAGACAGCTCCACTAAGGACAGAGGAGGTGGAGAAGGACACAGCTCCACTAAGGACAGAGGAGGTAGAGAAGGACACAGTTCCACTAAGGACAGAGGAGGTAGAGAAGGAGACAGCCCCACTAAGGACAGAGGAGGTAGAGAAGGAGATAAATCCACTAAGGACAGAGGAGGTAGAGAAGGAGACAGCTCCACTAAGGACAGAGGAGGTAGAGAAGGACACAGCTCCACTAAGGACAGAGGAGGTAGAGAAGGAGATAAATCCACTAAGGACAGAGGAGGTAGAGAAGGACACAGCTCCACTAAGGACAGAGGCACTGTGCTTAAAGCGTCCGGCGCCGTGGCAGCAGGATGAGAGTCATCCCGGAGCCAGACCGAAGCCCGGCGGGTCAGAGCACTTTGTCCATCAGCTGCTTCATTTTCATGCTAATACATCAGGCACTCAAGAGTAAACAACATCTTTACATTCCTGAGCCCAGACAGAGCAAAACCAAGAGCAACAATATGAACACGCTGCCATAATTCTGATGGAGAGCAAGGAAGCAACCAAAAGAAAGCGAGGGATGACGTGGGCAGAAGCAGCAGTGGGAGCTGTGATGTGTTCAGGGTCCTGTGGGACGGCGCTAATCTGCATTAGACCTACATTAGACAGCGGGCTTTGTACGGTGCAGAGTGGGGCTGCAGACATCAGAGGAGACGGGAGGGGGAGGAGGTACCGAGGCGGTGCGTTCAGGGTCCGGTGGAACCAGCGGCTTCAGCTCCAGGAGACAGGCGGAGACAGGACTCACCTGTAGGAGATCTTCTTGTCCCTCCACTTCTGCCCCGTCAGGGCGTAGCGCTTGTTCCTCTGCCGGCGGCTGGTGTGAGGATGGTCGGGGACGCCGCAGCGAGGCCTCCTCATCCACCTGAACACAACGACAAGCTTTCACCTCCTGCCACTGAAGTCAGACGAGCCAGCAGAAAACCCAGACCACGAGCATGACTCCACCCACGCGCCGAACTGAACACTGAGTCTCAGCTCTGAACTGAGCACTGCACCGCGTGACCCGGTTCTCCCGGTCCGCTTCCAGGTCTACTGGGTCTCGGTCTAGAGGTAGATGCTATGAGCCCGCTTCCACTCACTCTATGGTGGTCTCGTCCAGGACTCCGGTGACCGGGATGCCGTAGAAGCGCTGCATGGCGGCCACGGCCGACTGCATGGCCTTCTCCTGCCGCAGGTCGGACGTGCGGACGTCGTGAGGCAGCAGGTAACCGTAGCTCTTCAGCCACGTCTGAAAGACAACAACACAACACGGTGAGCGGCCGCGGGCTCAGCAGAACCAGCTACCGGGCCGAGGCTCGGCTCAGTTTGGCTGCAGGGCTGAACACACGACGACGACGACACAAGGCGACGAGTCATCGAGTTGTCAGACGCTGGAACCCACCCGGAATAAATGTGGGTCAGAAAACACGAGAAACAAACAAAAAGCAAACAAACAAACAAACAAACACACCAGAAATTCATCAAAGCCAGAAACCCTTTTACTAATTATTATGAAGTGTCAAAGTTCAGCAGGTGAGTTTCACATTAACACTTCCATCTCTTCTATCCATTCATTCATCATTAAATACAGATGGACAGAAAATGAAGCAAATGACAACAGTTCGATCACCCGTTTACTGGGTCCCAGCTTCAGGCCGAAGGCTCAACCTCCAGCTTCGATCTGCTCAGTTACAGTAGACGTCCTTTGATTTTAGTTTGTCCAGAACTGGAACTAAAGTAGTGAATAAGTGAAGAACTGGAACCTTTATGTAACTGATTAATAGGATCTTAAAGGTGAACTCATGGTGGTGAGTCGGACTCTGTGTCCTAGTGTGACGGATCTGCTGGACCTGGCTCACCCTCGCCTCCCTGGAAGCCTCGCTTCTCCTCGTTCTGACAAATAATTAGATTCAACAGAGGAAATCAAAAGTCAACACGAGCGCAGCCGGTGATTAATAAAGCCGAGGCTCAGCCACAAGCTCGTCAGAGCAGCTGAGCTCAGGTCTGCATGTCTGAGACTAAGTCCCTTTGCTTCATACATCAAAGCGATTAGAGCAGCCAGAGGCAACGGACCTGGAGCTTCAGCGTGTAGCGGAATGAGAGCAGACACCGCTTCCACTTCGCTTCCTTATTAAACTCATTGATTGCCTTGAATGTAAAGTGGCAGCAGCTCTGCTGTTGAACCATGAGGCTCAGGTCCTGATGAGACCGCACCAGAACCATCAGCCAGAAGATCCGAACACGGGTTGTCCAGGTTCCAGCATGCTCGCTCTGCCGGCGCCGGTCCAACAAGGAAGCGTTTGTCAGAACCGAGAGAAGCTTCACGTGGGTCATGAGACGTCTACGATCTGCTTCATATCATGAGCTGTAACGATCGCCATGTGTCTCAGTCCATCACTGGAAATCATCTCCAAAATGCCAAACTTTCCATGAACTAGAAGCAACTGCCTCGTTTCTAAGGGTTTAAAGAAAATGTCTCATCCTGCTGCCACGGCGCCAGACCCTTTAACCACAGCCGGGCTTCGGTCCGGGTCTGGACTCTCATCCTGCTGCCACGGCGCCGGACCCTTTAACCACAGCCGGGCTTCGGTCCGGGTCTGGACTCTCATCCTGCTGCCACCTCGCCGGACCCTTTAACCAGAGCCGGGCTTCGGTCCGGGTCTGGACTCTCATCCTGCTGCCACGGCGCCGGACGCTTTAACCAGAGCCGGGCTTCGGTCCGGGTCCGGGTCTGGACTCTCATCCTGCTGCCACCTCGCCGGACGCTTTAACCACAGCCGGGCTTCGGTCCGGGTCTGGACTCTCATCCTGCTGCCACGGCGCCGGACCCTTTAACCACAGCCGGGCTTCGGTCCGGGTCTGGACTCTCATCCTGCTGCCACGGCGCCGGACCCTTTAACCACAGCCGGGCTTCGGTCCGGGTCTGGACTCTCATCCTGCTGCCACCTCGCCGGACGCTTTAACCAGAGCCGGGCTTTGGTCCGGGTCTGGACTCTCATCCTGCTGCCACCTCGCCGGACGCTTTAACCAGAGCCGGGCTTCGGTCCGGGTCTGGACTCTCATCCTGCTGCCACGGCGCCGGACCCTTTAACCACAGCCGGGCTTCGGTCCGGGTCTGGACTCTCATCCTGCTGCCACCTCGCTGGACGCTTTAACCAGAGCCGGGCTTCGGTCCGGGTCCGGGTCTGGACTCTCATCCTGCTGCCACGGCGCCGGACCCTTTAACCACAGCCGGGCTTCGGTCCGGGTCTGGACTGTCATCCTGCTGCCATGGCGCCGGACCCTTTAACCACAGCCGGGCTTCGGTCCGGGTCCGGGTCTGGACTCTCATCCTGCTGCTGAACCTGTTTGTTGCTGATCAGACGGAGCAGTGACGTGCGCCAGAGCAGAGGCCTGAATTATTCACAGAACGGGTTGAACGGGTGCAGCTGAACTCAGCATCCACGTCTCAGGACTCCACTCAGCTGCTTCCACAGCAGCCTCATCTACAGCAGCAGCTGGTTCCGAGCGCGTGGGAGGACGGGGAACACAATGGGTGAAGGGAAAACAAAGGCAGAGAGACGAGCTCCACCACAGACCAGTAAGAGCTGAGCCTTCAGGATGGAGTCGGTTCAGACCAGTCGCTCAGGGACTGGTGCCGAGCATCATGTGTCCACAAACACAACAGGAAGTGAGTCATCACCTGATTCCTGCAGGTGGAATCCCCCAAAACTCACACTCAACAAGCGTTTCCAATGAGCCTCATCAACCATCGGCCTTGAATGCGTCATGTGCTGATGCATCACTATGTAACAGCTTCAGGATCATCTATTACTCAAGAGTCCACAGATCCAACCTCCACAACAGCTGAGAACAAATGTTCCCTCCGACAGTAGTAGCACAGTGATGTAAACAAGCAGAGACAAAGGAGCACGAAGCGTGAGTCAGACGGCACCTGAACGCCTCGTCGCTCGCTCTCCTCTCACTCAGAAAGCATCGCTGCTGCGTTCGAGTCCTCAGACGTGCAGACGCGCTGCACAACCTCAAAACCTGAAGACCCGAACCTGTGTCAAGAAGAAGTCAAAGCGCCGGAATGAAGGAAGCTCCTGCTGCTCAGCTTCAACGAACTCTGCTTCAAAGTCACAATGAGAGCTTCGAAATAAAAACAACGGCCGGCAAAGTCATCACAGGGCGTTTGACAAGGAACACGGATGGACCCGTCTCTGGATGAACCAGCCTGGTCATGTTCAGTCTGAGCTTCTACGGGTGCTCAGACCCGCGTCGACTCCCTGGCAGCTCGCTCCATCAACGGCTCAGAGAAAAGCCTGAACCGGAGCCTGAACCAAAGCCAGAATCAAAACCTGAACCAAAACCTGAACCAGAGCCGGAACCAAAGCCTGAACCAAAACCTGAACCAAAGCCTGAACCGGAGCCTTAACCAGAGCCTGAACCAAAGCCTGAACCAAAGCCTGAACCAAAGCCTGAACCGGAGCCTGAACCAAAACCTAAACCAGAGCCTGAACCAGAGCCTGAACTAAAGCCTGAACCAAAGCCTGAACCAAAGCCTGAACCGAAGCCAGAATCAAAACCTGAACCATAGCATGAACCAGAGCCTGAACCAAAGCCTGAACCAAAGCCTGAACCGAAGCCAGAATCAAAACCTGAACCATAGCCTGAACCAGAACCTGAACCAAAGCCTGAACCAAAACCTGAACCAAAACCTGAACCAAAGCCTGAACCGGAGCCTTAACCAGAGCCTGAACCAAAGCCTGAACCAAAGCCTGAACCAAAGCCTGAACCGGAGCCTGAACCAAAACCTAAACCAGAGCCTGAACCAGAGCCTGAACTAAAGCCTGAACCAAAGCCTGAACCAAAGCCTGAACCAAAGCCTGAACCGAAGCCTGAACCGAAGCCAGAATCAAAACCTGAACCATAGCATGAACCAAAGCCTGAACCAGAGCCTGAACCAAAGCCTGAACCGAATTCTGAACCGAAGCCAGAATCAAAACCTGAACCATAGCCTGAACCGAATTCTGAACCGAAGCCAGAATCAAAACCTGAACCATAGCCTGAACCGAAGCCTTAACCGAAGCCTGAACCAAAACCTGAACCAAAGCCTGAACCAAAGCCTGAACCAAAACCTGAACCAATACCTGAACTGAACCCTGAACCAGAGCCTGAACCAGAGCCTGAACCAGAGCCTGAACCGAAGCCAGAACCTGAGCCTGAACCAAACACAGCATGGGACTCATCTACAGGCCTGACCAAAGACCAGGAGGATGGGGTCCATCACCTCCACTGTCTCAGGAACCGCCGGCGCTAGAATCACAGTTATTATTGTTCAAGTGCTTTGATTTTGAGCTCTTTGAAATGAGGAGTTGCTTTTTGTCCAGGAGTGAACATTTGTCCAACAGTCCTCAAACTTCTTTAAAGCAGTGTCAAATCAAAGAATCTGAGCAGCACCAGGAGGCGGCCGTACCTGGGCCGCCGGGCCGAGGGGGTCCAGACTGGAGACTCAGGCACTGACACATGAACGCAGCACGACGCTGGGAGCCTCGTTCAGCATGTGAAGCATCGCTGCTTCTGGAACGTCGTGTCATCAGACTTTGAATCGTGGCAGAAGCTGTTGTCACATTAACACGACTCAGGCTTTCACACTCAAACAGAGTGAAAAGACGGCGGCTCGAGACGCGCTCCGGCTGGATGCGGCCGCGCTCAGCGCCGCGCTCAGCGCTAACGCGGCGCCGCCTTTGTCTGGATCAAAGTGTCTCTGGCAACACAAACATCAGCCGATGTTGGAAGATGATTTCATAACACATGACCCAGATTTCACAGCAGATTCAGCAAACAAGCACCGCAGCCCACCGTCAGTGAGCATCATTCACATGCACCTGCCTCAGACAAAGAGCGTGGCGGCTCAGAGCGTCCGCAGGATCTCAGTCTGAAGCGCGTTTCTTCTGCTCTGCTCCAACTCTGCCATTTCCATAAATTATGGAGAGGGGCTATATTTGGAGCGGGTGCGGGGGGGGGGCTCTGGAGATGCTTTGTTCAGCACAGACTCATTCAGGTCCACTTTAATGCACTCTGCGTGCTGGTGGCTGTTTATTGACAGCATGGCCCATTACAGAGCCTCCTCCGGCGGTGTGCGCGTGCGTTGACCCTCTTTGTTAACGTATGGGGTAGAATTATCAAACCTCCACATTGAAATTAGCAGCGTCTATCGTCGACCGTGTAACATGTGGCTTTGAACATCACCATCTTGAAGCGACTCCCTCCTCCGCCAGAGGAAGCAGATCATTGGCTCCTCGTGAGCCCAGAGGCCGTGAACCAGCGACAACTCCGCCTGAGGAGCAGTCAAGCCTTTGTGCGGATCCGCAGCGGGACGCGCTCGGTGCGTGTGACGCTCCAGCGTCTGGAAACAAAGCGGCGCGGATCCTCAATCAAGCGCGTCCAGCGCTGCTTGTGCTGATCTGCGTTCGTTTATTCATCCACTGAATCTTTCATTCCCCTCGCAGGAAGGCTGGTGTCGCGTTCGGGGACGAGGAGCGCGCGTCAGGACGGACCGAAGGAGCGGACGCTCGTCCCATTGCTGGGACCAGCGGATCTCAGACAGACGCCTACGTGCCGTTACCTCCACGATGAGCGTCTTCTCCTCCCCGCACACCGACACCACCCACAGCAGAATGGGGAAGCAGCAGGTTTTCCAGCAGGCGCGCGGGAGCCCCGCTTTCCTCCGCCGCCTCGCGCCTCCGCCTCCCGTCGCCATGGCTGCGTCCCTCCGCGCTCCGCCGCTGATGTCTTGTTTACCGGAGGAACGAGTCCGTGTGCGCCTGTCTCATCCCGTCTGTTTTGACTGGCTGCCTCTCCCTCTCTCGCTCCGTGCGGCGTCTCTCGCTCTCCCGGTTCGCCAGCGCAGACGTGCGATTGGTTTGCTGCGCCTGACGAGCGCGCATTACGCAGCTCGCGTGGAACCGCTGGGGAAGCCTGGCTGCAAAGAAGCGGCCGCAGGTTGGTCCGTCCGCCGGTGTCGGAGGAGGAGGGAGTGGGAGGCGCGACGGAGAGGGAGGATGTTGTTGCATTAGCGCGGAGGCGACGCCGGGAGCGCTGCTGCTGGAACGTACAGCAAACGCTGAGAGCGGAACCGGGTCCAGCCCCGGTCTGGGTCCAGCCCCGGTCTGGGTCCAGCCCCGGTCTGGGCCCAGCCCCGGTCTGGGCCCAGCCCCGGTCTGGGCCCGGTCCGGTGGAGCGCAGCGACCGATACCCGTTCACACTGAGGCTCTGCTCTGTTACACTGCTCAGCATCCATTCAGTTTGATGTTTGTCCCCACGCTGGGTTTCCTCCGCAGAACCCAGGCTGATCAGAACCAAAAGTTCTGACCAGCCCATTCGTTATGGCTGATAACATCCGAAGCGGGTGCCACCCTACCAGACCTCCCACTGGCCACGAGCTGAGGTCCACAGAAGTGACACGATATTAAAGAGAGAAGAAGACAGAAGTGTTGTTTTAAAACAGTACAAAGCTCATCTCCACATGGAGCCTATGATGCCGATCAGTCCATCGTTCACATCTGTGACCCGACACGGGAACGACGTGCAGGAGACGCGGGAGACAGCAGCAGTCACATGGAGCCGGCTCCACGAGAGGCCCGGTCAGGTCAGAGCCCTACCCACAATCCTCTCTGCTTCTGCTCCGGCTGACCCTTCATCAGCACTCAGCTGGAGGTTTGTCTGCTCCACCCCCCCCCCCCCCCCCCCCCCCCCCCCCTCACTGAACCAGAGCTCAGCTGAAGGCAGAGCGGGCAAAGGTTCCTGCTCGTGAGCACGTCGGCAGCACAGAGACAAACTGAAAGCATGAGCTCAACAAGCCACAACCTCAGAGGCTGAAGAGTTAGTGCCTCGAAAGCTGCCTCTAAATAAAATGTGTTATAGATGTTTAACAAGCCTTTAAAGCTGTGGATGTATTTTTATTCTGTACATAGAAACAAATGCAGTAGAATTACATCTGGAATAATTAGTTATTAGACAGACAGACAACAAACGGATAAGTGAAGAATCTGATCACAGACTTTGACCTCTGACCTCTGAAGGTGCAGGTTTGCATCCAGATGTTATGTGTTGGCAGAGGGAATCAATGATGCTGGTGGATCAGAGAGTCCAAACTGACCGTTTAAGTCTGAGTTTTCGTGATGACGACTCAAACGGACACGTCCCGTTTTCTAGACTCGCCTTCCTTTTTGCTGAAGCTGTTCCCCTGTTGGTTGTTCGGGCGTTGCTGACCTCGTAGGGCTTCTACGTCTCCAGCAGCCGGTCCAGATGTTGCACATGTAAAGTGATGGTGGCTCTGATTGAGTGAAGGCAGTTGGCTGGTCGGTCCTGGTGCTGAGCCGGGCCTGGACCCAGCTTCTCCCTGTTGATTCAACCGGGCCAGTGCAGAACCGAGCCTGTGGGCATAGACAGGGGCCACCAGGCCGTCAAAGTAGAGCTGAGCAGAGTTGGAGTCCAGGCCAGGAGTTCAGCAGAGACTCAATGAGCGACGCTCCAGTTCTTCTCTACTGGACCCAGGTCTGGACTCAGAGCAGCAGATTGTGTAGATGAACGAGGTGCTGCCTGAGCCCAAGGTCCAAACCAGAGGCAAATATTTACTGAGGAACCATCAGCACATTCACATATGAACAAGAACCAGGTGTGAGGATCCACAGTTCTACAGAAACAAAGCCCTGAGTTTGGTCCTCACGTCTGAGAAGCGTCGTAGTCTGAGAGAACGTGGTTCATGAACGCTGTGGAAAGGTCGACTCCCCTGTAACGGCAGCGGTTGAACTTCCAGTGGGTCTCGGTTTCCTCTAAGCAACGCGTTGGCTCATCTGAGAAGAGCTCCGACACACAGTGCAGGGAGCTTCTACTCGTCTGAACCTCTGCTGTTTTGGCAGCAGCAGATTCAGCCCTGCTGATCGTCACCGCGTCGTTAGATGAATTCTGACCCGACTGAGCTGCCAGTCGAGCTGCGTGGATCAGCATCTGGACGTGGAATGAGGCCCCGTGGACCCAGATCATGAACCGCGGGTGCTCATCTGTCCGTCCAGCAGTAACGGGTCCTGAGCGCGGTCCTGTGTCGGCTCAGCTGAGGCTCCAGACTCTTCAGGCCAACGCTTCTAATCGGACATGAACCTGCGGTGGCGTCTCACGTACTCGTGCCCGGTGGAGAAACACACACCTGCGGGAGCATGGAGGACGCGTCCCCGCGCTCTCTGTGACGCACAGCTCCATGACCACGGCCAGAACCGAACCCGCGGTTTGGGGACCGGCGTGAACGAGCCCAGACGGGAGCCCAGTGCATCCGTGTGAGTCCAGGCCGGAATATCTCAGAGTCATCAGTACCAACATGCGGCAGCTGGAGCACAGCTGGAGGTAGGACCTGAACGCAGCCCTTACAGGATTCACACAAGGAACAGGAAGCGGCTCGGCCTCCGTGGATGAGATTCCAGAGCCCATGGCTTCACGGCAAAAGCAGCAGTGAAGGCATCACCCTAGAGGCCACAGATCCAGGAGGAGGAGGAGAGCAGCGACCAATCAGAGCTCTGGACCGACCTCCGAGTCCGAGGTCTAGACGCTGGAGCAAGTAAACGTTTAGCTGAACGCAGAGCAGCAGCGTTGTGTGAGAGGATTATTAGATGAAATACAGCCACGTAGTGAGCGAGAACATGGTGTGCTTGACCTTTGACCTTCTATGTCTGGGGTTAAACGATGCATTCATTTCATTGTAGCATTGTCCCAGCATGCAGTTCAGCAGCCCAAGCGATTCTCACCTTTTGGCTAAAATCACATGGATCAATGCGAACGTAGCGCAGGGTGATGGTTTGTGGACTCTTCGCTTAGATAACGTTTATTTGGACTGAAGCTTGGTTCTGATGTCAATGACTCTCTCCACCATCAGATTCCTGGGATCAAAATGACTTGTCTTTGCCAAAGGCCAGAGTTTAATGTACCTGAGAACTAACTCACGGTCCGTGGTTCGGTTCTAATGTAGAACCATTCTAATGTAGAACTGAACCGTCACAGACCACCACTAACGGGTCCATGGTCCGTGGTTCGGTTCTACATTAGAACCGAACATTTGGGGATTCATTCAGTTTTGCTGTGAAACTATTTATGGTTGAGCTTAGTAACATATTAAAAACCAACACACCAAACGCTGGTGTGACATTGTTACCGTCGGTCTGTTCAACCCCAAAACACTGATCATAAAACATGTTTTTAGAGACAATTTGAAGCATTTTTGTCCTCATTCAAGTCACAAAATAAGAGTTTAACTCAGCAACAGTCTGACTGTTAGAGGTCCAGCTGGTTAAAGGCTGGACTCTGATTCAGTGAAACTCCACTCACTGTTTACTGTGACTCACTCACATTCAGTGTGTCTGTTTTGATGGGTTTGTCTCTGAAGTTTGAAGCAACTCTTCTTCACAGCATTTGCTCCTGTTGACTTAGTTTGTGTCCGTTTAGGTTGAACATTGGTTTTATTTGATTTATTCATCCTCAGCATCTTAATGTAGTAATGAAGTAAAGAAACACATAAGTGTCTGTCGTCAGTTCACGGTTTCCACCACTGAGGGTCAGTAACGTTTCAGGTTTGGTCTTTGCTGCAGCTTCTCAGAGTCGCGTCATAAGAACCCACACTGGACCCCGCTTGTGGTTCTGGCTTCTTTGGGTTCTGGCTTGTGTAAAAAGTGCTCTGATTCTCTGCTCATCTGTGAAACGCACAGCGTGACGTGTTCAGGTGTTTCACTAACGTGGCCTGAAACGCTGCTGGGTCACTTTCACAGTGTTTCCTCTCTGTTCTGGTGGTGGACACAGACCAGGACCGAGGCTCCGGTCGGTCCAGATGAGGACGCTGGATGTGATGGAGCGCTCGGCGCCGTCTCGTGACTGATCTGTTTGTTTTGAACCTTTGCGTCACTGCAGCCTTGAAAGCTGCTCGGCTTTGATGCCTCGTAGTAACTTCAACAAAAGGCAAACCTCCGTCTGACGCCGCCGCACCCTGTGGAGCTTCTCAACGATCAGCTCGTAACTCGATGCCAGTAAAGAGACAGACCAATGTTTCAGGCCTTTGGAATTTACTCCAGTGACAGTTAATTAACTCTGATCTTTGCTTTCAGTATTAAAGCTTCTTAAAGTATTGAAGCCGTGACGTGCTGAGCCTGAACCATGTGAACGATGCTGCTCCACAAGAAAGATTATATAAAATAGACAGCTGTCAAACTGTCTGTGGGTCAGAGGTCAAGGTCTGAGGGACAAGTTTAAGTTTAAACAGTGAAGGAACAAACAAGTTCCAGAGTGAGAGGCCACATTCCAGCATTAAGCCCTGAGCAGAGCAGCTGAAGATGCTGAAACCTGCTCAGTCTGTTTGGTGTTTACTGCAATTCATCATCTGAGGATTATCAGCGTGTTTCTGTTTATGAGAGGTGAATGTCAGAGGTCGTTGGTTCGGTTCAAGCAGCGCATTCTGCCGACGCTTAAAGCCCAGATGTAAATATGCGACAGACACAGACGCAGCAACAATGAGTGAGCAACGCGACACCGGCCTCGCGTCTGACTGCAGCAAACAGTGACCCAGAAAAGAGCTAATCACGGATCAGAACCAACAACAGCCGAGGGAGGAGGCTGCGGTTCCACCGATGACTGAACGATACCGGAACAAACAGCACGTGATCACAAATAAAGCCTCTGACTGAGACGCGGTTAGTCATGAACTGATGACGGATAAACATGCAAACAGAACCTGAAGGTTCTGAAGGAGCCACACGGCCTGAAACTGTCCGAGATGAAAAGAATCAAACGTCTAAAAACAACTACACATAAATGACTGGACATAAATAACGTCGAATCAGCTTCTCTTGTATTTATATATTTCAGTTTTGCTGTGATCAGCAGGTTCTGGATCAGATCACAGATGTGAACCATCTGTTGAACAACAGCTGTGACTGAATGACGTCACTACACAGACTGGACAACACCAACACAATGCAAACGCAGAAAATAGCTGGAGGTGCAGGAAGAGCTGCTTCCTGAAGGTGACGCCCAGCAGCACAGACCGGGCCAGAACGGGCCAGAGCCACAGTCCCCGGGTCTCCGAGCTCAGCATGTGCTCAGAACCGTGAGCCCCGCGGTGGAGCTGTGTCTGTCCCATAAACACAGCTGGAGGTCCTCCTGCATCTGTAGGAGCTGAGCCTTCTGAACCAGCTGCTGTAAAATAACCCAGGGTCTGACCCTGAAGCAGCCACACAGAATAATCAAAACCCCCTGGACTCTACCCAAACAATCAGGGCCACGTTCCCATTCGGAGCGTTTCCTTCCTGTCGGAGGCGGAGCTTTAGGTCTTCAGCTGCAGACTTCTTCCTTCCCGTCTTTGTTGGCTCCTAGCTGCTCATTACCGCCACCTGTTGGCCAGTGGAGGCCCATCAAACCAAGCCTGGCTGCAGCAGGCGGACTGGTTCTGTCCCATCAAACCAAGCCTGGCTGCAGCAGGCGGACTGGTTCCAGCCCAGTGACACCAGTTACCAGTTAGTGACAGTAACGATGGGTTTCTCCAGATTTAGAGCTGCTTTCTTTGAGGCTCCATTGTTTTTATTGTGTGCGTCCATCCTGTGTTTACTTCCTGACAGGAAAACGGGCCCAGCGCAGAACCTAAACATGCCCACACCAGAGACCTGCAGCCTGGAACCACGACATGGACCCGGCTTTAATTCAGATTCGACAGGAAAATGGAAACACTGAAGAGAATCCTCAGGTGATCAGACGGTTTGGGGAAGTTTAGTTCGTCTAGTTTCATCAGCTTCAGACTCATTGAGGTTCAGCGTGACAATAATTTGACACAAAAGCTCTTCACTTATATTTTATTCAATCCTTAAATGTTCATCTTATAAATTCTTTCAACACAAATTTAACATTTATCTTCACATTATCTGGTGAATAAATTGTAAAAATAAAAAAGTCCTGTATGTACAGTTTAAGTCCATGTCTGAACAGTGATGACTATTCTTTATTGCTGAGACGTCAGGTTGATCTTAAAAGGATCAGGTTCTACAAACTCATCGGCCTCTTTTTGTTCATCCACCTTCTCCTCACACACAACATGACGCTGCTTCGTACCTTCATTGAAGCTTCAGGGTGACGGTTGTAAACGTTAAGGCAGAGAAGAAGGCACCTGGTTTGGTCTGACACCGGAATCTAAAGCTCACAGCTTATTTTACCTTAAAGGGGAAATTTGATTTGGTTTCAACTCAACTTCTGAATGTCCCGAAGCATCGAGCGTGGATGATTCTGACTCCTCCACTCATCATTATTATTTAAATGAATTTAATCAGATCTGAAAATGTTGAATAATTGGGAACCAGACACTGACAAAACCCTGAGCCGTGACCCAGATGACAGCGAGCTCCTGAAACCTCCCATATTTAATCCATGTTGTCATGAATTAGGTGAGGAAAAAAAGCAAACAATGTTTCTACTGCAGTGAAGTTAAGTCACAAATAACAGGAATGACTGTGGAACCATCTGGTTTGGAGCTTTGGCAAACTCTCACACACTCCGTAAGAAAAACAGCTTCTCTTCATTTTCCACAAAATTCCACCTGTGTGTGAGTCGAACGTTAACGCTCCAAAAATCTGAAAACTTTGTAAAATGTTCATTTGTAGAACGCGTTTTGTAAACAACAACAACAACAAAATGCCACAGTCTCGTTGGTACAAGATAAAAGGCAACGTGGTTTCAGGAACCACAGAGGAAGAAGGCGTGATCCAGACAGTGAAAGAAGGAATCAAACACGAGACTTGTTGTCTGCGATGCCGAGTTCAATGAACCCGCCGGGACCCGCTCGGGGCCTGATGGACCTGCCGGGACCCGCTGATGGACCTGCCGGAACCCACTCGGGGCCTGATGGACCTGCCGGGACCCACTCAGACCTAATGGGACCTGCCAGGACCCACTCGGGTCTTGATGGACCCGCTTGGACCCGCTGGGACCTTTTGGGACCTATTGGGACCCGCTCAGACCTGATGGGACCTGCCGGGACCTGCTCAGACCTGCCGGGACCCACTCAGACCTAATGGGACCTTCCGGGACCCACTCAGACCTAATGGGACCTTCCAGGACCCACTCGGGTCCTGATGGACCCGCTTAGACCCGCTGGGACCTGCCCAGACCTGCTGGGACCCACCCCCTCAGCTCTTCAGTTCGTACTCTTGAGCTCGAAGCGGCTGTACACCGGCCTGGTCTTCTTGTTGTATTTGTTGACCAGGTCCAGTTTGCTGTGGCCCAGCGTCAAGCGTTTGTTATCGTTCCGGCTTATCACGGCGCCCGGCGAGGGCGGAGGAGGGGGGCTCTGCTGGCTCTCTGGCTCTGGCTGGCAGAGGTCCGGGCCCCCCCAGCCGCTGGAGTTGAGGGGGGAGGGAGACCTGTAGTCTTTGTCTTTGAAGAAGTCTGTGAACTTGTTGAGGAACTGATTGGGGGGAGTCCTCTGTTTGAGGCCGGGTTTGAGGTCGTTGACGGGGGCTGGCGTCGGGGCTTTGGGTGTCAGGTTTGAGTTGGGGGTTCCGTGGAACATGTTGGGTTTGTGGTCATACAAGCCCAATGCCTGGAACTTGGAGGAGGCTCCGCTGATGTTAGACCTCATGAGATCCGCCGCGTTGGCCTTGTTCCACTCGATGCCGATGGGCTGACCGTACGGGGGGGACACTCGCTCGTGCAGGGGGGTGGGGCTGCTTCCCCCGTTGGCGGAGCCCCGGGGTCCGGGGGTCGGCCCCCCACCCCTCCTCTCGGGACTGAAGTGAGACGTGCTGTCCTTCACGTCGTGACCCTGAGTGACCTTGTAGACGTTGTTGGAGGCCATCCCTGGGGCGGCCTTCACGCTGGACACGCTGTTGCTGGACTGACTGCTGGAGTTCTCAGAGCAGCCGCGATCCCTCGTCCTGCAGAGGAGACGAGAGGTGACAGTGATCAGACGAGTGGGAGAAACCATATCACTGTATAAACACACCGCTGCTTCTAAAGCAGTACCGATATATTGTAGAATAATAATACATTATATACTCGTCTTGCTGTCCTGTGTGTGTGTGTGTGT
Source organism: Betta splendens (assembly GCF_900634795.4). Lineage (NCBI taxonomy): Eukaryota > Metazoa > Chordata > Actinopteri > Anabantiformes > Osphronemidae > Betta > Betta splendens. Next base: position 19,670,520 of record NC_040885.2, read on the forward strand.
CTCCCATCAGTACCTGTCAGCCAGCAGATCCAGGCCCATGAGTGGAGCCAGGCCCAGGCCCATGCTGGGCGCCAGCACTGACTGGTAGCTGGGGTAGTAGTGCATCCCGTCCTCCTCTGGGTTGGAGAAGCCGTCGATGATCTGCGAGTCGGCGTACATGCACCTGAACTCCCGGTCAAAGCTGTCGGCGATGCGGCCGGAGAAGTGCATCACCATGTTGCTGTGCACCTGAGCCGACAGCCAGGTGAAGCTGGAAGAAACAGGAAGCGTTAACTGACGGATCAGAACCGGGCCCGATGGGAGCATTACGCATGTGTGTCACAAACACGACTAACAGACATTACGAAACAATGTGACGCCTGCCGTCCTCCACCTCCACCTGCTAAAACGCTTTGCTGGACTTGATGAGTCAGCAGTGAGTCATCAGGTAATGTGTGGACGAGGAGGATGAAGACGAAGAACCACTGGCTCAGCAAACAAGAGCAGGCTCCACCGTCCGTGACTTTAGTCCATAGGATCTGTGCAGAACCGATCGGTCTGCAGCAAACGTCTGTGAACCCAAACGCAGCACCGCTGCTTAAAGCTTCAGGAGGCCGTGAACGATGGCAGCCTGAGCTCATGGAACCTCAGATGGGTCAGAACTGCTGGGTTCACACTGTTCCTAATAAAGTGACCACACTCTGTCCAGAGCGTTTCCTCTTGTTTGTTGCACAGAACAGACTCCTGTTAAACTCCTGAATAAAACCTAAAAGCTGCTCTCAGTTCAGTTTGCTGCTTTGGTTCTGACGTTTCTCTAAACCTAGAACCACGTTGAGTAGATCAGCCACTCATGAAGTAAAGTCAACGTCTTTACTTCATGTTATCTCAGATAAATATTATGAAACGTGACACTTGGCCGAACAGATAAACGCCATTATTACTATTGTGATCGTTATCTGCTCCTCAGTCTTTGCTTCTCAAATAAGCTGATGGTCGGGCCCCTCCCTGCGCGGCGCTGTCACTCTGCCTTTTATTACTGTGATGAGCCTGTGTTCGCCTCCAGAGCCTCACCCTTCATTCCTCGCTGCATGCCTGTCGGCCCACATGCCTGGCTCGACCCAACCCAGACGCAACAGACCTTTCATCAGGACCGGAAGCAAAGCCTCACTTACAACTTTAATTAAATCAAGATACGAAGAGAAAGGATTGAGCAGAGAATCAGTGAGCAGAGAAGCCCCTCCCTCCTGTCAGTCACTCGTCACTCGAGGATCACATGGGACTTTTAGCTGCTCGACCGACCGAGGGAAACAACGTCCCAGCGTCTGAGTCTCCCACAGGCACAGAGACTCCATGACGCCACTCGCACCGTGGGATCAAAGGGCTCCGACCGCAGCGTTGGATACATTCATTATCACCACGTCACTGACGCCGCTTCCTGCTGGTCTGAACGGCAGAAGCGTCTGTTCCCAGTGGAACCAGTCGCACGCAGCTCGTCCTTATGACTCCCCTCGTGCTCCTTCAGTCCCAGCTTTTAACGCGCTGCAGCTTCGGGAGGAGGCTCGAACTCACCTGTACGATCCCGCGATCACCTCCTCGCAGTCGATGATCAGGAACTTCTCCAGGACCTGACCCGTGAACTTCTTGCCGCTCTTGGTGCAGTAGGTGTCGCCGCACACGCTGCGGATTCGCATGTTCTGCACAGAAGCACATGATGAGTCACTTCAGAGCGTTGCGCATGAAAACAGAGTGAATGTGGATCATACGCTGGCATTCCTGAGTACGAAGCAGCCCACAGAGTGTGTGTGTGTGTGAGCTGGTGTTTTACAATTCAAATGAGGTGAGAACGTAAAGGTCAGTGTGACAGATGGACAACTGTTTGTTCCGTGTTTCTCTGCAGCTGTGGAACCAGGAGAACCAGAGACACACGCGCACACGCACGCACACACACATACACACATGCACACGCACGCGCACACACACACGCACACACACACGCGCACACACACGCGCACACACACGCGCACACACACGCACACACACACACACACACACACACACACACACACACACACACACACACACACACACACACACACAGAACAGAGTTTCACTTCATAACCCACGGACTGATTCCAACACGTCACTGTGAGTTTTAACACAGGGAAAGTTCTACCAGCTGCAGACTGGGCCAGACTGGTGCTGCAGCTCCTCCCAGTAATTACACTTGTTTTGGCTCCAGGGCCCATTTCACCAGTGAAGCGTGTGCGTTGCATGCGTTAGTGAAGTATGCGTACGATTCGTCCTCAGCTTCCTGTTCAACAGAACTTACACTCAGGTGCGAGTTCTGCACGTCCAGCGCCGAGCACATGTCCGTGAAGCTGCCCAGGTTCTTCTCATCCAGCAGGATGTAGACGGGGACCCGGCGCTTGTTGGACGCCTCCATGAGATCACACAGCAGGTCCACGTCGGTGAACGTGTCCATCACCAGCGCGATCACCTGGCAGGAGACGCCACACGTCAGCATCAACATTTCATGAGTGAGGCCTCGGAGGGCGCCTGCCCTTCAAAATAAAAGCTGCAACCACGGAGGACTGGTCTAATGAGGAAAACGGGAAGGCTGGAAATAACTGGCTGATTATTGAATCAGTCAGATTGGAAATAACTCAAACGAGTGCCTTTTTGAACTGCCTCGGTCTTAAACCGCAGGGACACAATTAGCTCCTGGAAACAAGGGACCTTTTAAAGACTCAATTATAAACGAACACGCTTTGAGGAACGCGCTTCTGCGGCTGAGGAGGCGTTCAGGACTCGTGTCAAACACACTCTCGACACGAAGCACAGGCTTGAGCTGTTCCAACACAGCGTCTGTACAGTACAGGCCTGCAGGCAGCATCTGCCAGCATGTGCGTGCAAAGCAGCAGGCGCTGAGTGATTGACAGGAGGGAACGGGTTCTGCAGCACAAGCACCGCTCATTTACAGAAAGCTTCAGCTTCTCGCTAGAAACGCGTCCACAGGGAAGATACGCTGTTATGTCAAAAAGAGGTCAAAGGTCACGGACTCTGCACAAACGTGGGAAAGAGGTCAGCTTCAGGGCTCCGTGTCACATTCACCTCCGTGAAGGAGGCGCTTTCACTTTAATTAGCGCAGACTCAGCGGTCAAAGCAGACAGGAAGCGTCTGACACCAGCTGCTGCGTTCTTCATTCACCGATCATGAGGCTTTAGGTCACGGTCTGAGGCACTGAGCATGTGGAACAACAACGAGTCCAATCAGACGAAAAGAGGAAACCAGCACAAACACAACAAAGTACAACAGACGCGGTGTCTGCTCAGCGCTGATGAAGAGCTGATGATGAGGAGGAGGAGGAAGAGGAGCGGCTCAGGTGTGCTGCTCCTGTACAAACATCCCATAATACCAACAGCAGCCGCGTGGCCTACCTTCTTGGCCTTGTTGATCAGGGACCTGATGATGTCTTTGATGTTGTGGGACTTGTCCCTCTGGAAGTAGATCTGGGTCTCGGACGGTCCGTAGCGCACCGGCGCCTCGGGCCAGCCGAGCTCCAGCATCGGCGGCTCCTCGTCGGACATCATGGGGAAGTAGGTCCCGGAGGTGAGCTCGGACACGGCGTCCGCGTCCCCGAAGTCCCGCTCGCCGGCGCCGTTGCTGTCGGAGCCGCGCGCCTTGGCCCCGTGCTGGCTGATGTAGCGGAGCTCGAGCGGGGACAGGAAGCTGACCTCGCGCTCCTCGGCCAGAACCCTGCGGTACTCCTGCTCCCCGTGCTCCAGCAGCGCGTCCGTCGCCAGCCGCGCCGCCTCGTTGTGGCTCAGCTCCAGCGTGGAGACCTGGCGCCACGGGTTCTTCACCTCCTCCAGGCGGGAGGCGAGCTTGCCCAGCGGCTTCCTGCCGTTGGGACTCGGCCGCAGACCCTCCGAGCTGAGCATGTCGCTCCGGCTTTGATCGGTCAGACGAAGCGAGCCAGTGACCGTCGGACCGGCTCCAAGAGCGGGTTAAAGGACGCGCAGAGTCCCGCTGCGGCTGCGGCGCAGCGCAAACATCAACAGACGGAGCCGCTCCGGGTTGGAGACCTGTCCCCTCAAAGCACGTCGTCCGTCTGCGCAGCTCGGGTCCGGACCAGCAGCACCGCCGCGTCCTCGGTGTGTAATGGTCCCGGCGTCTCCGGTTCCCGCTGCGTCAGACCGGATCCGCTCCCAGGAGGCTTTTCCACAGCGAAGCCGCTCGTCCGCGCTCACCTGTCGACACCTGCGCTGTCATTGGCTCTCGGTGCTGGCTCCACCCCCACAACCCCCACCCCCGGGATTGGTCCTCAGGTTGCCACGCCAACCAGCCAAAGCTGACAGAGGGCGGGGCTTGTTTCAAAATAAAGCTCCAGCAAAAAAAGAGCAACTCATACAAAAATCTCCAACATACGTTTGAGGAGAAATACAAAGATACAAATACAATACTAATACAAATACTACAAGCAACAGACGGGCCAGAATAGCTAGTTTTTTACAGCTGCAGATGCTAAAACATGAAGTCTGATAACGTGCCTCTGGGCCTTTATGGACTGGTCGGTGCTGTTTATAAGCTCACACTTCCTTTGTGGAAGTGACTCGCTTCTCTGTGTGATGTTCTTCATGCTGCTCTAAGGATGTGTAGATCTATCACGTCACGTGACCCACTAAACTAACTGTACAGCTACAGCAGCTCCACCTAAACCAGTAGAACCAGTTACACACAAATCAGTCAATAATGAGTATAGTATCTATGTACATTTAACTGATAAGTCATAAGCAGGAAGATAAAAGCAGAACAAATACTTTCAACTGAAGATTTATTCAGTGAATTCAATAGAAATAAAGGTTTAATCGACATAGACATGATGTGATTATTAACTGATTGTAATTAATTTTGTTTTTTATTTCTAAAGTCTTATGACAGATTGTTTACTTGATGACAACTGGGTTTCCTTACAAGATGACCTCATAGTTTGTTGGAATCTCACTGTGAAACGCCACTTGTACCACACTTGTAGTTATTACAATTATTATTAGAACTGCAGCAGGATAAATGTTCAGTTGACTCACCAACTGTTTTAGATAAGAAAAGATAAGATAAGATAAGATGAGATGAGATGAGATGAGATGAGATGAGATGAGATGAGATGAGATGAGATGAGATGAGATGAGATGAGATGAGATGAGATGAGATGAGATGAGATGAGATGAGATAAGAGACCTTCAGTGAAGCCAAAAGGTCTGTGATAAATCATCACTGGCTTCTACTGAAACATGTGACTCTGCCAGTTTGTCCTAATCACATCAAACGAGACGCAGACGATGCAGCTGTTTGATTGACAGGTTTACAACAGCTGATGAAGCCTGACGTCACCATGTTCTCCAGCCGTGAGGCTGAGCTGAAGTCTGCACTGGTCGACAGACAGTTGGAGCCGGACTCTCACGTTTGGCTCCTTTACCCACAGTGTGAACTGACAGGGCTCTCTCAGTCAAACCTGGCTTCAAACAAGTATATCTTCTATCAGATGTAAATATGTCCAAGTGTTTTCCTTTTTCAGGTCTGGTGAACATTAGAGGTCATTGTGAGATGTTCAGGGTCTGCCCAGAGTGTGGGTCATTTGCCACTTCTCTGCTTTGTCAGGGCGTCTACGGTGTAACTACAGAGATGAAGGTGAACAGGCTCATATCAGTCTGTGACCTGTGACCTCGCAGCATCAAGCATGTTCGTCCTTGTTAAACTTTAGCTTTAAACCTTTCACTTGCGAAGTAGCTGGAAAAAGCAGCTTTTGATTTGTTTCCCCATTTAAATGTCAAACGCTTCTATTCTGTCTGGAAACTTTGGGACGACTGGATCTAAAACGTCGTCGGGTCATGTGAACTGTGACTTTCCAGTGATTTTCCCTGTGAGGAACTGGGACTCTGCTCCTCAGGGAGACAGAGCTGATCTCATCTGTCCTACGTGAGTTTCTGCTCGGGTCAAACGCTCACAGAACTCTCTCTCTGTGCTGATCCGACCCCAGCACCAAACATCCTGGACGTGTGACTGACTATTTGCTCTGAAGGGTGAGGTGCCAGCTCACACTGCTTAAACAAGGAAGTGTGTGATTAGCATTTAGCATGAAGTGACACTTCACATTAAAGAGTTCTGCGTTTAGAGCTCGGTGCGGCTGTAGATGCAGACTGAGCCGACCCACCTGAGCTAATCAGACACTGGCTCCAAATACAGCAGCTATAAAGCTGCTCCTCGAGCGTTTTAATCTGTCACCTTCAGGTGCAGCTCAACTGGTGCTTCTAGTTCAGTGAAAACCAAGCGCTGACGCTGCTCAGAGTCCGTGGCTCGTTGGTGCTGGAGCTATTTTAATCATTCTTCTACTGAAGAAGCCAGAAAATGTTTCTTTGTAACTTCAAAGTGACGGCTGTTTTTAGTTTCACAAGGACTTAGCCAAACCTGCACATGCAGTTACACAACTTCACAGTAATTCCAAATTAATGGACACAACTTCCTGTTAGTAGGTAATACACACACGAGTCATGTGACGCCGTGGGGAAGTCACCTGGATGAGTCACAGCAAACAGCGGCGTAATGGAAACAACTTCAAGGCTCATATGCAGAAGTACCTGGAAAACTGAAACCACTGAGTCACGATGTTGGAGGAAAGGAGATGAAGAAGGAAGCAGGAACCCCAGAGATGCAGCCAACTCATTTACTGTGGTTGATCAGCTCCTGCTCTCAGTCCAAAGAAACTAGATTCAAACTTACGTGATCACTTCCTCCTTTTGGGGACCTGTTCAGGTCGAGGTCTGGTTCTGTTAAATACTCAACTCTGTTAAGACGCTGATCTGATCTAACTTGTGTTAAAGTCTTAATGTCTTTATTTCCTATATTGCAGGAGGATTTAAACAAGACAAAGCTCTAAATTAGGAGTTTAGCTGAGACAGATGTCAGGTGATGGTGGAGACCGAAACAGAGCTGAAAGACGCAAACCCCTAAAACACATGAATCATCAGCTGCTCTGAAACTGCTGGGTGTGGAAATGAGAAGCGATTTCCCAACAACACGTTTTTCAGTGTTGACTTCAAAGACACCAGGTTGTAATGTTGTAGTAGTGCTAGCATTAAATGCTAATGCTAGGCTAATCTGTTCCTTCTAAACAAAGTACACAAATCACCTGGAAACTACATGAGACGCCATGTCTTAACACCTTTGTCCTGACAGACTGAAGTGCTGCAGTTCAAAGGTCATTTGCTCATAGCAGGTGACAGGTGATGGAATGAATGACACAGGCATGAAAACTGCGTGGGAGGGGCAAAACGTGGGGGTGTGGCTTCAGCTACCACATCATCCATGTTAGACCGTAAAAGGTGCAGTGAGGCTTCACTGTCTTTACTTCCTGTTGTTCCCATTATGAAACAGACTGACTACACTTCACACATCTGCCCACTGTGTGAGGGGGGTGTGAACAAACACAAACCTGAATCTTCATTTTAATAAAAATGCTTTTCTACAAACAATAAAAGCTGGAAACACCCAGCGGTCGCAGAGCAAAAGTAAAGAAAAGTCCCAACGTTAGTAAGAGCAACTGGACGACCAGGAGAAGGTTGATGAAACTGAACAGAGGATCAGCTGAGGGTGAGTCACTCCTTAATCAGGCTCAAAGCAGACACAGAGCACCTTCACAGGATCCCACACTCAGACACGCGTCTGACTGGTCAATGACAGCAGCTTTGTAGCTTCATCCGCCAGGCTGAAGATAGATGCAGAGGTTTTCTGTCACACCTTCAGGAATCGCAGGCCTGGAAACACCCACTTCCTGGAAATCAGTCAAGGCCTTGAAATGCCAGCGAGCTTCATGTCAGACTATAAAAATCAACACAAAGGTTTCTCTGTCTTCGTTCCTCCTTCGATTCATGTTCCTCAAGGCCTTTTACTGTCAGAGCTGGAGTCTGACGCAGCGACGGCGTTCCTTCAGAACCGAACCAGATCCAGATGACCGTGGAGCTTCCACTCCTGGGAGTCTGTTCATGGATGCATTCACTTCACTTTGTGCTCATGTCACTTTGTGTTGCAGTCAAACGCTGAGAGACTGCTGCATCAGCAGGTTTCTGTAGATCTACAGCACAAGCAGCGACACGAAAGCAGCCGCAGGTTTGAACTAAGGCTGCATGTGCGCGTGGTTGGCTTGGGTTTGGTTGTGGGCAGGTCTCCAGATCAGGAGAGCTCCTCGGACAGGTTTCCTCTGGTTGAGCCTCAGTCGACAGAGCTGGAGTCTGAATGTGTGACACTGTGCGTGAACGAGTCTCAGTTGGAAGTATCACAGTGTGAACACACACACACACACACACACACACACACACACACACACACACACACACACACACACACACACACACACACACACACACACACACACACACACACACACACAGCGAGCGGAGCCAGTTACATAATAAAAGCGACTGATTCAGGATCTGCTGCAGTGTGAACATGAGCCGAACGGCTGTGCTGTGAATGGCTGTGTTTCATAAAGGAAACAATAAAGATATCAGAGATGTAAAAATGACTTTGTTGGAAGCAACAAAAGCTTTTCAGGAGGCGGAAGGACTCACATTTAACACCACAATCAGTTACAGGAATCTGACGAGGACAAGCTGCCAACGAGCCAGAGACGGAGACACGTGCTCAGTTTGATCACACTTCAGCTTTATCACATTTACTCTTTCAGTCTTAACCATCACATGGTGAGTGTCAGCTACAGCAACAAGCCTGACGGGACGTTTGAGCCTCATTTAGTTCAGGCTCCGCTTCTCGCTCTCACTGCATCTGCAACCATCTGATGGTGCTTTAGTCCAAACGACAGCAGAAAACATCAACACTCAACATGTGGCTCGGTGAAGCACAGATATCTGCATACTGAGCCTTTAGCCTCCTCATTTGCATGAATAACCATGGTAACTCGCTGACTAACTCGCTTCCTGACACACATTAACCCTCACAACACATCTTATGCTGCGTCTAATACATTGAACAGAAAGCTCAGCCTCAGTGGTCAGTGATGAAGCTGCTCTCAGGCCTGTTCCAGTGTAAAAGGTTCAGGGGCTCGGAGGAGGCTGCAGGAGGAAACACCCTGACGTGTGGCTGTGCATGATGCATTAGCCTCCACCATTCACTGACAGCGAGGCTGTAAAGCTCTGGGCAGAGTTAACGTCTTCAGCTCAGCACAGACTTTCACAGTGGCTGTCCACCCACAGCTCTGCTGCTTCCAACTCACAGCCGAGTGTGAGACTCGAGTCCTGTCAGAGACAAAGCTGCTCAACACACAGACGTGACTGAAAGACTGAGGAGCTGAATGGACTGAGCCTCGCACACGCATGAGCCTCGCACACGCATGAGCCTCGCACACGCATGAGCCTCGCACACGCATGAGCCTCGCACACCCATGAGCCTCGCACACATGAGCCTCACACACATGAGCCTCACACACCCATGAGCATCACACACACACATGAGCATCGCACACATGAGCCTCACACACATGAGCCTCACACACATGAGCCTCACACACATGAGCCTCGCACACGCATGAGCCTCACACACATGAGCCTCACACACATGAGCCTCACACACATGAGCCTCACACACATGAGCCTCACACACATGAGCCTCGCACACGCATGAGCCTCACACACATGAGCCTCACACACATGAGCCTCACACACATGAGCCTCACACACGCATGAGCCTCGCACACGCATGAGCCTCACACACGCATGAGCATCACACACATGAGCCTCACACACATGAGCCTCACACACACATGAGCCTCACACACATGAGCCTCACACACATGAGCCTCACACACATGAGCCTCACACACATGAGCCTCGCACACGCATGAACCTCACACACATGAGCCTCACACACATGAGCCTCGCACACGCATGAGCCTCGCACACATGAGCCTCACACACATGAGCCTCACACACATGAGCCTCACACACATGAGCCTCGCACACGCATGAGCCTCGCACACATGAGCCTCACACACATGAGCCTCACACACACATGAGCCTCACACACATGAGCCTCGCACACGCATGAACCTCACACACATGAGCCTCGCACACGCATGAGTCTCACACACACATGAGCCTCACACACATGAGCCTCACACACATGAGTCTCACACACACATGAGCCTCACACACATGAGCCTCGCACACGCATGAACCTCACACACATGAGCCTCGCACACGCATGAGCCTCGCACACACATGAGCCTCACACACATGAGCCTCACACACGAGTCTCACACACACATGAGCCTCACACACATGAGCCTCGCACACGCATGAGCCTCACACACATGAGCCTCACACACATGAGCCTCACACACATGAGCCTCACACACGAGTCTCACACACACATGAGCCTCACACACATGAGCCTCACACACATGAGCCTCGCACACGCATGAGTCTCGCCTAACGACGAGACGCAGAAAGAAGCGAATGGAAGAAGCCAGGGTCAGCGCGGACACAGACCAGACGAAGACAAAGAAGAAAGCACGAAGCAGAGGTGTGGAGACGCACTGAGTCATGAGCTGCTTTGTGAGGACAGCGAGTGCTAAAAAATGTCCCTGCAGTGTGAAAACCATCCGAACATTTCAGCACTTATCACAGTAAGAAACAACTGCCAAAGCAGGTTTTAGAGTTTTATGGAAACCACCTGACACCTGCAGGTCGGCGCCTCCACAAGAGTGAAGCTCTGAGCTCACGCTGAGAAAAGACTTTTTCAGTTGTAATGAAATCAAATGTCGACAGGGGGTGATTTCTGTTTTGGGGTTCCAGACCCTGTAGTTTACGTGGAAACAGCATCTGCTTCATTGACGAATCAGGTTTGTATTGGAAACAACCACTGGGGAATGTCTGGTCCTGAGGCGCGGACAGCGATAAATAAACCCAACGCCCATAAAACAAAGCAACACGTCTGTCAGATGACCTGCAGAACATCTGCTCTTTGACCCAGATGTCAGGAGGACATTCTGCCACACGGGATCCTCCACGACTCCTGCTTGGTGACCCAGTTCAGGAGAGAGCAACACTTTTAGTTCTGAAGACACAGAACAGACTGAGGTTCACTCTCAACTAACTGTAGCCCACACTGTAGAACTGCGCCATCAAACCCTCCAACCCTAGAACATCTATGAGTGCAGCTGCTGATTCACTACCAGAGGAACAGGTGAGCTCTAACACTCACCTTGGTGTCAAACACACGGAGTAATGAAAAGGATGTGAGAGGCCAAGAAGTTAAATTAAAGACATAAACGAGGAGCAAGCAGCTTTTTCTGAAAGTTGCTTAATGAAGAGCAGATGAAGGCGACGGTTCCTCGGAAGCGTCTGTCAGTGAGTGGACGCACGGTTAAAAGACGAAGGTCAGAGTCTCTGCAGGTCGCAGTTCAAACGCTGAGCTGAGTCAGGAAACACGAAGGCGTCTGACTTCAGCCACTAACAGGAAGCACTCAGCAGTGAAAGGACAAAGTCTGGCCTCATAAACACCAGGTGATATTTATTGACTAGTGAACAACCCTCCACAGAACCTAAAACAGACGATCTCTTTATGTATGAATCCTTCAGATGGATCATGACACAACAACCAGGTGTAGAAACAAGGCCGAGGTCACGTGCCTGAGCATCACCTGCTGCTTGGCCTCCAGCGAAGGCTCAGAAGGGTTTTAAAGAGTGTGGCGCCCTCTGCAGGACAGATGCCGCTTGACTGTGCAACGCCATGACGTTCAAAGATCAGTCACATGAATAATTCATGTCTGGTTATAAAATACACTCAGATACAAGTAAACAAAATCACACAAAAGATCATCAATGGAAATCACATCTATTACCCCATGGAGGTCTGGATTTGGAGTCACACTGAAAACAGACTATAGACTGATCCAACTTTGATGTAATGTCCTTAAAACGAGTCCAAAGAGGCTCAGCGGGCCGTACACACCGCTGAGCCTCTTTGGACTCGTTACTCCCTACAACACCTGGGCGCGCTCCTGATGAGGTGGTCTGCTGACAGATCCCCTCCCAGACCTGGACTAAAGCATCCTCCTCCTCCTGAGCAGTCTGCGATACGCGGTGTTGGTTGGTTGCTCATTTGGATTCAGGTCTGGGGAACGGGAGGTCCAGCATTGTTCTTGCTAATTGCCCATAATTTCCACCTGTTGTCTATGTTATTTCCACAGTGTGTGAAACTGATGTCAGTCAGTGCTGCTTCCTAAGTGGGCAGTTTGATTTCACAGAAGCGTGACTGACTTGGAGTTACATTTTCCCTTTATTCTTTCACTGTCCTCTGTAGTGGCTCAGTGGATGCATGGTGGCATTCTAGGTTTCTATCAGTGTGTGGAGACTCAGCAGCAGAAGCTTCTCAGGCAGGTCCCAGGAGGACGTCGACTGATCTCCTGCCCTCGCATCTGCAGCTCAGAACCGTTTATCTGCAGATAGTCAAGAAGCTAAATGAGGCAAACTTCTGCTGCTGAGGTTCTACTGAGCCGGAGCAGCACTGCAGCGGGTCAGGAGAGGAAAGGAAGCGCTACTCAGCCAGAGAACATTTTATTCATTCACTTCTTGGATACAGTGATGTTTGGGTCATTGAGGGCTCAGCTTCCTGTTCAGGTCAGAGCATGCACAAGTCGCTCAGCCTGCAGAGCTTCACCGGCCTGAGGCCCCGCATCTGCTTCTACAGCCATTATGTGTGTTTCCAACTGCAGGAGGCCTCTGCAGGAGCAGGAAGTGTAAACAGGGAGGTAGGAAATACTCTAGAAATACAGCGGCATTCATGGAAAAACTAGAAAAATATAACAGAGTCTTGTTTGCTCAGGCTGTGACAGGAAGCAGGAGACGCGACCACGGTGCATAGACTTCTGTAGGTTGTGCACTAGTTTACTTACAGATCTGACAGACGCACCTGCACAAAGCGCTCAGGTAACAACTTGAAGGACGACAGAGGGAGAACCACGGGGAGAACGAGCAACAGAACACATGACATATTCAAAATGTGAGTCAGAAGAGAAGCGGTGCAGTCGGAGTCACAGCCCCGCGTCGTTGTAGGTAGGCGTGACCACCTTCACGATGCTCTGAGGGTTCTCCTCCACCAGAGGGCGCCACTTCACCTCCCCCGTCAGCAGCAGGTCCTCCCCGTCCAGAGCGTCGATGTACTGCATCTGTGCACAGCAAAGCGGCAGTGGATCGTCTTTGCACTTGTAGAGGTTCTGCTGTGTTTTCTGCTGGTGGTAATTTGAACGCTCAGTGTGACTTAGCTGCTGCACAACATCATCTATGAAAAGCGTCTCGTCTGACAGAGCTTTACTTCACTGCTACAGGACGGATCGGGACGTTTCTCATCCAGAGGCAGATCAGTCCCAGCTCGTCCCCAAAAGCGAAAATAAAAGTGAAAGGTTTCATGTGTTGAGCCTGAAGTTTGACCTGCGTGGCTGAACCTACTCAGCCGTGATTTACGACATCTCTGTCTAAACGCAGGCTGAAGCCCTGGGTGCTGGGTGGGTTCAGGGTCCCCCTCTGCCGCACCCATCACGGCTGCACCTTTATTCTACTCCGTGTGTGTTTGGGCATGTTGTCGGCACAGCAGGAGCCTGACAAGACGCTCAGAGGGAGGCTGAAGTTAGGGGACACTTAACACAGCTGCTCGTGTGTGTGTCAGGACTGAGCAGGGCTCTAAAAAAGAGAAGGACCTGGATCCAGCAGCCAGGAAGGCAGGGGCCAGGTTTCAACGTGACACAGGAGGAGGAGGAGGAGGGAAGGATGGACTGTGGCTATACAGTTCACACAGGACAAGCATGAAGCTGGTGGTGAAGGACACAGAGACATGAGTCAGAGTTCCAGTGGTAGAACCAGTGTTGGTTGTAGACCCACCTGCTTGCGCACGTATTCCACCAGGAGCTCCAGCTGTGCAGGCTCCTCACACTGACAGCTGAACAGGTTCCTCCACAGAGCTGCAGCCAGTACAGAGTCATCAGACAGGAGTCCCTGTGGACACACGGCACCAGCTCAACTTGGCTGCTTTTAATTGACCAGAAAATAATAATCTGGCAATATTCTGATTGGCTGCTCAAACGTTAAACAGACCCAGGGAATTTGGTGTCGGTGCAGGTTCACACGGAGCCAATCCACAAAAGTCACATGTTTACGGTCCCAGGGCGTGTGTTTCAACTCACCTCATCGTATCCAAATATGGCAGCATAGAAGGTCTCTATCATCACTTTTATCGATTCCTTCCTTTGGGTGGCATCAATCTGAAGAGCGAAGAAGAAAATCCAAGTTAAACCGCAGCTGCTGCTCTTAATGCTGCATCGGACACTGTACATCAGGACACAAGCCACTGGCCTCAGCCTGGATCATCGTCCTGCGACCTTCACTCCTGAGGCTGGCGCTGAAGCTGTAGCCGTCGGTTACGAATGGAGAAAATGACCCGTGTTTTTACTGCTCTGCCACAATCTACATGAAACCTAAGAACAAGTCCAATCACAGCGAGCGCTGAGAAAACAGGGCTGCTGATGCAGAGCTCCATTAGGAAAACAAAACCTGACTACACAACAGTCTGAAAACACCAGGTCCCAGGTGAGTGTAAGCTTCGAAACTCTTCATTAGGACTTAAACGTTGAGGTCAACTCTGGCTCCACTTTGACAGGAGAGACGGCAGGAGGTGAACCAGTGTCCGAGTCCCGACACGAGCCACACATTAGAGTCACAACAATCTTCCTGGTGCCGAGCGGAACCAGCAGGACTCCCATCCACTGGAGGAGTTCTGATTAAGTTAAATAAACGAGTTGGAATCACACAATCTGACAGCTGTGAAAACACCTGAATACACGTGACCTCACAGCACACGGTCATTCCTTTGCTCAGACCCGATGCTGAACCAGAACCAGCTTCCTGGTTCTTGGCTGAGTGGAGTGAACCTGTGGCTGGATTATTCTTTGGTCAGAGACGAGGCGCTTAGCAGCATGTGACGAGAAACTGAGAGACTGGAAGCTGAGACAACGCGCGTCATTAGTTAACCTCGAATCTGAGACCTTCTAATACAGAGTTTGATCCTTTGTTCGGGCCTGTTCCTTATCTTTGACAGTCACGTGAAGTGAATGTTGGAGGCTGCGAGACCTCCTCAACAAGTAACGCTCATTTACCAACAGTTCTCCCTCTGAACCTGGAGGGCTCGTTCTGCTGGGACACACTGAGCGCTGCTCATGAGCTTAGCCAGGCTTCGAGGCTGTGATGTCAATGAGCGACACTTCCTGGAGCTGCTCCACTGACAGAGAATAGTGAACAACTCTGTGGCCACGGCGACGGCGGCCAGACCGGCTCTCCTGGGATTTGGCTTCACTTTCTGCTCCAGAACTGTTGGCACAATTATGCTGATGTAAAAGCTTGAATCAACAAAAGCTGCATCATGTGCAGAATGCACCAGCACGAATAAACTCAGTGCTCTATTGCATCAGCCCCAAGCGGAAATGTTTATTAAATAATGAATATTAATTTCATAACGTGACATTTGGTTGTTTTCAGGTTCAGCTGCACCTGAGACAAAACACTTTGCTCTACTGCTGTAGACAAACAGTGAAAGAGTTGAATCTGACAAACACCATGTTTTAATATAACCCGTTCTGTGCTGACAAACTGCTTTTAGTTTCCACGGTTTGTTTTAGAACTGAACCCATTAAGCTGATTAATCGAAAAAGCGTTTACATCACTCCTGGTTTGTGGTGTGTTTCAGTTGAATAGAGACTAACTCAGAACCTTTCATGGTGAACGTATGGACGTCTGCATCGTTTCCATCGTCCTAATCGCTTGGTTCTCTAGGACCCAGACGTGACCTTCTGAACAGGGTCAGAGGCTCCTGGCCTCAGCGTCTGTATGAAGTGACGTAATATTTATCTAAGTTTGTGCTTATGCAGTTCAGGGCTGTGAGGACAGAGGGAGACTGTAAAGCCTCTTAGACTAATCTGTGCTCCCAGCTACGTGTAAATGTTTTTTCTCATGCATATGTCTATATCCTGCTTATAACACTTCTACAGTAGTTAGACCTAAACTGTAGTTTCGTTGCATTGTACTCGTACACCTGTAATGACAATAAAGTTGAATGTAAACGAATTAGTTCAAAGAAAATGACCTAAAGCAACTCGGACAAAAAAGAAAATGTTCATTATTCGTTAGTCCGACGCTGAAAAGCGAGTGGAAGATATGTTTCTATTAATTATACCAAACAAAAAACTACAGCTACTGTAGAGAAGTGAATAACTTTCTAAATCTAATGCAATCTGTTTTTCAGACTTTCAGATTCACTTTGTTCCAGTATAATTTTATTACCATCGTTCATTAACTGAGCTGAGTGTCCCGTGGGTCCAACCTACCCCCATGATTTTGCTCCTCTGATCCACATCCTCCCACATCGAGTGCACAATGTAACGGCACATGTACTTTCCTGCTCGGCCCTCCTGACGCATGCGCACCAGACACATCCTGAAAGGAGAGATTGACAGGAGATAAAGCAGTTGGACTGACTCCAGACTCACCTCCACCTAATCCTCATGAAGAGACAGGAATGCTGACAAACACAAGGATGAAAATCTAGTCAAGGAGACACACAACACAACACAAAGGCTAGCGTCTGAGGGGAGTCAGGTGTGTGTGACATAACGTCCTCCAGACCGTGACCCACAGGGACGAGAGGTGAATGAGAACTACGCGTACGAACGACGTGAGGAAGAAGTAGCTTCACTACGCGACTCACCACACATGCAGCTGGGCTATTAGGAACCAAGAGTTGAGTGTGTCAGGGAGGGAGCATCCTGAAAGAAACAACACTCACCATTAGTTCTGCAGCAGTTCATCAGCTGACCGGACCTGCAGCTGATGCCCTGCTGCCAGTCAGAGTCCTAGTAGGACACCACACGAAGGGCCATAGCAGACGACACTTTAAACCACTGACAGCCTTTAAACACGTAGGTCTGAGCTTTACTTACTTTCAAAGAACTCGTCGTAATTGATTCTCTCTACACAGCACGTGTACATGCGCAAGGCAGCGATCTTGATTTTCTATGAACACAAAAGGAAACCGGAGCATCTGTTACTTTGGGAAGCAGTTCACATTGTTGCCATACTGAGCATTAAAAGTCCTTAGAAATGTCCTTAGACATTCAAGGCAACATACGCTTGTTTGCTTAAATATTTAAGTGCAATGAATTAAGTCATGGATATCTGGCAAACAAGAGGAAACATGTTTTAACACTTTTCAGAACATTTACTTCCAACCAAACCAACCATGGTTTATTCAGGAGCTTGTTGTGTGCAGCTTTGTTCAGATTCCTGAATCTGGCACTTGATCATCTTGGCTGCCATAAATAGAGCAGACAACACAAACCTCTGCAGAAGCAGAACATGAGGTCAGAGACGAGGAAGAGCTGGTGCAACACGCTGCTACAGTAGATGACACAATCAGCCACATTCCTTCTTCATGCTTGAGCCAAAACCTCCCACATCACCAAACCTCACCGTGGCTGTGAGTGTTTATGCTTTAATGATGTGTGCATTCTTGGAACACACACTCACTGTGAAGCTGATGCAATGGATATTTAACCAGAAACACATGTTACTTCTCTGTACAATGTACAATGTTGGCACACTTCTCTAGCTTAATCGGTTTACTGCAGAATCAAGGGACCAGGAGTCAACCTTCAAGTGTTATTGGTATGAAACAATATAAGGATGAAGACTAAACCACTGGTCCAGAAACAGAATATAATTCCCTCCCCTACTGGGTAAATTTTATCGGACACAATACAAGCCAGAGGAAGTAAAAGCGCGTTCCTGCTGTCAGTTCACTTCTGTCCCTGCGCCACATGCTGAAGCTATGGCAAGAAACTCTCCTCAAACAAAACCTGAGCTCCAGAGTAGAAACATGCGATATCTGCGACACAGTAAATCATTAGAGGGCACAGAAGGAAGGTGGGACCGCTGAAGACTGGGCAAAACAAGTCACTTACAGTTTGTTCACGCTGGGACAAAATGTCTCTGAACTCTAGAGTATGAACTATATAAACCTGCAGCTGTTATTGTAATTAAACATCATGTGGACTGAGACAAGCTTTGTTTTCTCCCTCCAGCTCCTCATGCAGACAGAAACTAGTGATTAACGCCATCTTTGTGAAGCCTGCATTCACGCCGCTTTATTTTATTCCCTGTGCTGTTGTGAAATTCAGTAAACAAAGGAGCTTCTCTCATGCTGACTGTTACAGCGCTGCTGTGATGCTCTGTTGTGCACATGTGTGGAAAGGGTCCTTCCCACCATCACTCACCCATTTGTTGTATTTGAGAGGCCCAGTGAAGCCCATGGCCTCAATAAGCTTTGTGAAGGCTCCGACTTCCTCCTCGCTGTGCTGGGGCGTCTCCTTCACGCTGCGCAGCTAATGAACGATGACGGGAAAAGACAAACGCAGCATAAGGAGAAACTATTACTTGAGAGACTTAATATTGCGTGTATTTACAGTGCAGCCCTTGCTAAATCAACAGCACACACACACGCTGGACCTACAGTGTGCTGACACACACCTGTGGAACATGGCCTTTACTGGCTAGCGCAGCTGGTCAGTAAATTAATAAACTGACCTATTCTAAGCTGCATGTTGTCTTCAGGTCTTGACAGTTTTATTACAGCTGCCACGGACACAGCTATCCCTCATCTCTGCTCCGGCTTTGAAATAAGAGCAATAGGTTTTTTCTGGCAGAATGTTTTCTGTTGAACTTTTATTAAACAATGAAACATCTGAACGTTTTACATGCGTCTGTGTTTTCAGGGTAATCAGGAAGCGCAGGAGCCTGATTATACACACACCTGTCAACACCATGAGATTAGTCGGTCTGAGTCGGTGCCGCGGTTTACATGCACTTTAGCAACTGTGCCTGATAAGTGACGTTCATGCTGGAAGAAAGTCACACTGATGCAACAGTGTTCATCCTTTATATTAACACCAGCTCTACCAGTGTGATGGTAGTGATACTGTGAAATGACAAAAGCTTGGAATCCTTCTTCAGGTCACAGTTCTTTTGCTTTGTATAAACCGCTCCACAGAAGTCTGTGACTGGCTCGCCGCCCACGTCTTCAGGATCAGTGGACAGGTACTGGACCAACCAACCTGCCTAGGTTGTTCTCTTTTGTTAACTGATTACACCCAAACTAAAGTCAATTTTCAAGAGAATTGCACACATTGTCTCTACATGTGTGTGTGTAGTTTTGGCGGTTACCTGTGCAGCGATGTGCAGGGTACGGCATGGTGTTACACTGGGGGGAGAGGAGACTCTGGGCTGCTGAAAAGCAGCTAAAGCTCTGGCAAAGCAGGCTCCTTGATTTAGCGCCTGGATGAAGACAGACACAAGGACAAAAAGAAATGAGAAAAGGGAGACGCAAAGACTGAACAGTGAGACAGCAGCACCGTGACCTCCACTGCAGTTTCCCCAAGGTCTTAGTGTTACTTTATCCTATAAAGAAGCCTGCTTTAATATAACTGACAAACTGAGTTGTAATTGGACACAGAATTTTTATTAATACTTTAAATTGGTCAATGACTATTTCTGACTTTAATCCAGTATTATTCCAATAAATATTATTGAAAGTCTCTACTCTTAGTCATGTCTCATGTCTCAGACGCTGTTTCAAGCAGCGTCTGAGAAGCTTCAACCAGAAACAGTTTAGCATTTGGCTCAGTTTTACAGGAGCAAAGTTGAAAACTGAAATAGGTTTTACTGTGGCAACTGTTTTCCTCTCGTTATTAAGTCACATCAACGCCTTTTCTGCAGATTTATTAGAACATTTCCAGCTTTCCTTAAAAGAGATTCAGTCTGAAGAAGCAGTGACGTGTGTGGATCTGCTGAGTCGACAGGTTTAACAGTCGGTACTGGAGGATCGTAGGGGGGAAACTGGTTCCAGTAAACTGAGAACTGATGCTCCGACCTGAATTTGGGCCAAATTCACCTGCACAAACTCAGGGACGTGAACGTTACACTGGCTCGGTTCTTGGTGTCTGCCTTTTCTAACGCTTGCACTGAAACCGTTCCGTCGTCTACATCTCTGCCTGTTCTGTTTTACCTCCTTTACCCTTGACTTACACCAGATACCGTTAGTTGTGTTTACAGTGCGCAGACTTAGCATAAATCCTATTAGCCGCTAAGCTAGCGTTAGCTGCAGCCTTACTGGTTACCTGTTTTGCGGCTCTGGGCGCCGTCGCGTTAATAACGTTTCTGACGACGGACTGCAGCGGTCGGCGATACATGACTCCACGTTACGAACCGGGAGCTGAGAGCGGGCTGCCACCGAACCGCAGCTCCCTGCGCTGGAAGCCTCGGGTTTGGTAACTCCTCTTTAGCAATGTCAACGGAATCAGTCCGACGCACAACGCGGTCCGGACAGAAAAGTGGCTCAGAGAAGAAACGGTCCGCCGTGTCCTTTTGTCTACTGTCTCCTGTTCTCTTCTTGGGACCAGGACCACCTGACTTTTTATACTCTCACAGAAGAAGTTCACAAATTCTCCAGTCTTGAAATGAGCACCAAGTTGGTTTGCTGTCATAATTTCTTTTGTTTATACGAACCACATTTGGTTTTTGGTAGAAGTGATGGTGAACGATCTACAGACCCTGTGTGGAAAATGTGCATCCCTGGATAATCTGAGATAATCAAACCAAGTGGCTTTTCTCTACACTTGTGTTGTTCTTTGCTGGCTCGTTTGTTTTTCCACAGACCAGTGGAGCAGAGTCAAATCCCTGCGTACATTACTAACTGTACAGTGGACGTTCATGTGAAATCTGCATGAAGGAAAAGCAGCAGCCTGCCTTTAATTGGATGTTTACTTGGTTGAGCAGAACAGGTGAGGTAATGTTTTAGTTGCCTCTGAGCATGTGTGTGTGTGTGTGTGTGTGTGTGTGTGTGTGTGTGTGTGTGTGTGTGTGTGTGTGTGTGTGTGTGTGTGTGTGTGTGTAAAGGTGACAGGTTTCCTCCTTCGAGTCAAGTCACAGTCAGAAAGGTCACAATCGTTAAGTGTAACATGCACACGCAGCATTTTAACGCACACACACTCATATTACACTGTGTTTACAGAACCGACGTCATAACACACTGTCCAGAAATTAATAAGCAGTGAGTGGATTTCTAGTTTAGGCCAGAAAACTTTAGTGATGTTGGTATGGAAACTGACAGTTTAGGAGCAGTTAATAAATTCTGATTTGCTCTGATTTGCATCATTTCTCTCCTTTTCTGATTTATGTCAAATGTAACTTTCCTGATTTTCCATGAACAATTCCTGTTTTGATCTTGTGTTTTTTTCGGCGCATGTAGTGCTTCGATTCCTCTGTGTGTGTGTGTGTGTGAAAGCACAAACCAACAAAGTGACAGGTTGAGAAAAGGAAAAGTCCAAGGTCAAGTAGCGAGTTCTGGAGCAGCCGTCTGGCTCAGACCTGAACGCTCGTGTCCGAGGAAATGAAATCAGTGGCTGCAGATTGATGCGGAACGGGAACGTTACAATAATACACCAGCAGTGAGTTATGAGACGTGACTGAGTGGGGCAGCGTCAGGTCTGGCCACTGCTATTTCCTCAGCAATCAGTCAGGTGCTGCACTCCCTGCAGTGACCTCACCTGCAGCACACACTCACCCATGGATGGCAGTGAGGATCAGCATCGTCTGCGCCTGGCCTCGCTTTCATTAGGTGGCCGTGCTTGTGTGGTGTGTCCAAAAACCATAACATGCAGATAGCATTAAAAAAAGAATCAGGCCTAAAACGTGACCTTTATGCAAATTTGTCCATGTAATTTTATCACATAAATACCAGTTGAGAAGTTAGAGTCAGTGTGAAGTCTTCCAGTCGGGTTGGGTTTATGCCATTAAATTACATAACAATAAAACAATAAATATTCTACTCTTTTAATTCTCTTGGGGAACCTGTATTCTCTACATCTGACCTTTACATTACTGGACATACTTTGAAACTGCTAGTGACACTGTAGGCAGATGCTGTGAAGTGACTTTCTCAAGGACCCGTTGGGATCAACCTGGCTTGAAGGTTGATTGGTTATTGATGAACCCTGGAATTTAATGAATAAACATAATATAAAATGATACAATTTGTACTTTTTGATTTTTAAAATAAAACTCCTTCAACAGTTCTATGAGGCCTGTTACCTGTGAAGCAGGGTTTGCAGTTGAAGCCCAGTCAATCTTCCTGATGTGTGTTTTATCCCAGTAGATGTTATCTTATCTTTTAGTATATATTTCACATAACCATTAACTGATGAAATAGATTACATGCAAATTAAATGTAATTAAATTACATAAACTTTAGGTTTTAGCCATAGTTATCTGTTTCATTCATGCCAATCCCTGGACAACCAATCTGGCTTGTTTCATTCATTTATTTCAGATTTCAAGTAAAGGTTATTTGATGTTTTTGCGGACAGTATATTTTTTAGCATATTTGCATTATTTATTTTACAAAACACAATCATTTGAAATCCTATTTTTCATGTATATAATACTTAAAAATAATAAATATGTTTTATTAGGGCAAATGTTTTAAATTGTTGATGCTGAATCTCGTGCAGCGGGGCTGCTGCCGTTTCAGATGACGGCTGAAGTTCCTTCTCTGTGTAGTCACGAACCACAAGATCCAACACTCACGTTAGTATGAATGTCCAAGTACATCACAGCCCCATCAAACATCAAATCAAAGCTCAGTCCAGTGCAGCTTCAAGTCCAGTCGCTGTATTGAAACAATAGGAAACACTATAACAGATAGAAAGGGAGTAAAGCCACAGGCTCCTACAGGATCTCGGGTCACAGAAGGACGGAACAGCGCGTGTCTCTGTGTGTGTCCTCCGTCCAGAACAACAAGCAATAATGTCTATTTTCTGTGCTTGTGTGTTTGTGTCTGTAGCTGCGTCTGTGTGTTTTTGTATTAATAAAAAGTGATAAATGGCGGCGCAGAGGAAGCCTGCTCGGCTCCTGTTCCTGTGAGAAACCTCGCTAAAGAAAGCAGACATAAATAACGGCTGCCACCCGCCATCCTGCCGCAGCGCTTTTAACAGGATCCCACAGGAGAACCAGCACAAAGAAAACAAAGGTCAAGGGCGTTTTTACACTCGTAGCGTGGGCGACGGCCCATCATCTGCTCCATCCACAGCCAACGCGTAGGATCCTCGTCTCCGAGGTGGCGAGGAGCCACCGAGGAGCCTTAAATGGGCCCCGATCAGAACCAGGACCAGGGACCTGAATCAGTGAACGAGCACCAAACAAGTCACTGCCATCAAATCATCGTCTTCTGTATCGAACAGCGTTTGTACCATAAACAACTAGCAAACAGCAAACCTTCAGACTGGATGGAAAACTTTACTGGACCTAAGACCCAACAGTCGCTGCACCATGTTTTTGTAATATATGCAGGACATTCATCTGCTGAGCCGTCGTTGATTTGTGTAATAAAGAAATAACAAATGTTTCTTTCCGAAGGAAGGTTGCCTTTAAAACAAGTCTTTAATCAGAATCAGAAAAGCTTAATTGCCAGGTCCTGTAGAGAGCACTTTACAGAGCTAGGACCTTGTCCTGGTGTTTACAAAGAAACAAATACAACACAGAATAGATTCCTTGATATGTACAGACTGTGAAGTGAGATGAAGTCACAATACAAACGGGAGCACAGAAGGAAGCGGGACGTGGCCCTGTCCACTGAAGGACCCGTGCGTACTAATGTGAAGGTGATGGATGCAGGAGTCCAGCCTGCAGCAGGGAAACCTGAGAGGCTGCTGGAGTGTGTGGTGACAGCGCTCTCCCGCTAAGACGCCTGCTTTCCTCAGCGTTTTAATGCCGGGGCTAAAACAACACCAGCGGTGACACGTTGGGCCTGAATTATGCCAACACTCCACCTCTGTTGCTGTTTCCCTTTGACTCTCTCCATCAGCTCTTCCTTCCTTCACCCGCTGGCTAATGTTACCACTAACACCTCCTGACGCAGGACAGGGCACGGCCTGCTGTACAAACCCATGACCTAAGCAGCAGCTGCTGAGCCAGCGCCGGGGCCCAGCGGACTGTGAATATCTGTGTGGAATCATGAAACCTAATCTGGCTTCAGGAAAAGAGCGGAGACGAGTTCAACGCGTCTCTGAGATCAGCTGTCAATCAAACGGTGGGAGCTCTATTCAGCTGTAAGGACCTTCGCCTTCAGAAATGGGTGAAGGTTAGAGAAACGGGACAGAGTCATTATCTGAGTAAAGCACACGAGTTGTAGATGTTTCAACCTGTCTTAATCCCTGGTCGGAAGTTCCGTCCTGCGTAAACACGAAGGGGCTCAAAGCGGCCGACAGGTGACATGTGCTGACACCACTTCTGGAAACGCTTCCACCTGTGTAATTACCCTGAGCCTGAACAGCTCAGACTTTAACGCTGTGTTATGTTATGGAAACCTCGACTTCACAATTCATGAGCACTTTATGCAAATGACAGGAGTAAAACCTTTAATCCAATTACTGTAATTATGCAAAGATGTGAAAAAACAGATTGAGACACGTCTAAAGAGAAAAGGAAAGAGGAGAAAAGCAATGAAAAGATGATGGTGGAGTTGTAGAGAAGACGGGAGGAGCAACTGGAGAAGCCACAGGCAGATGAGACACAATCACAGCAAACGCAGGGTCGGCTCCAAATGCAGTAATTCAAATTTAAGTCCAATCGACAGACAGCAGATCAGCAGCTGGGATGTGGGTCTGATAAGATGTTCTGCAGCTGCTCAGAGGTGATTCTGATCACATCCCAAATATGGGCAAAGCAGGAAGTAGAGCAGCAACCTGCTGGATGGACCTGGCCTCCCTCAGGCTGGTGTCTGGTCCAGAACTGGTTCAGTGTTTGCTGGTCATGCCTTGATGGGGAAACTGTGACATGTCAGAGACACCCCTGATTATAGCGACTATGGGAACACGGCCAAAACCAACACACACAGTGAAGCAGTACAGTGTGTGTGTGTGTGTGTGTGTGTGTGTGTGTGTGTGTGTGTGTGTGTGTGTGTGTAGCTTTGTAGTAAATGAACCTTGATCATTTAGCTGCTGCTGAACATTGTGGCGGGTGGTGACACATCATTCAGAGCTGCTCTATCTACATCATAGAGGAAGACGTTTAGGTTGTTTCTCATCCAGGAAGCAGAGAGTCGTCGGCTCTGGAGGATCCAACACAGGGAAAAAACCTCCTGCATCTCCTGACGCGTGTTGAAACTGGGTTCCTGTAAGTTGTCTCCAGAGGGTGGAGGTCAGTGGAAACACAAGCAGAACCCGGCACAATGGGCACGAGTTCAGTCCTGGGTCATTTCCCTCCTCAGCAGCCGCAGAGGAGGTGTGTGTGTGTGCGTGCGTGTGTGCGTGCGTGATTGCATGCGTGCGTGTGTGCGTGCGTGTGTGCGTGTGCGCGTGTAAGTGTGTGTGTGTGTGTGTGTGCGTGCGTGCATGCGTGTGCGTGTGTGAGTGTGTGTGTGCGTACGTGCGTTCGTGTGTGCGTGTGTGCGTGTGTGAGTGTGAGTGCGTGCGTGCGTGTGTGCGTGTGCGTGTGTGAGTGTGTGTGTGCGTGCGTGCGTGCATGCATGCGTGTGTGCGTGTGCGCGTGTAAGTGTGTGTGTGTGTGCGTGCGTGCGTGTGTGTGCGTGCGTGTGTGCGTGTGCGTGTGCGTGTGTGAGTGTGTGTGTGTGTGTGTGTGCATGCGTGCGTGCATGCGTGTGTGTGTGTGTGTGTGTGTGTGTGCATGCGTGCGTGCATGCGTGTGTGTGTCTGTGTGTGTGTGTGTGTGTGCATGCGTGCGTGCATGCGTGTGTGTGTGTGTGTGTGTAAACCCAAATGATGCCGTCGTTTGGGTTGAAGGTTAAAATGTTTAACATTGTCTTTAATCACAAGTGAATGGCAGCGAACGTTTAACTAATAACTATTATCCAGGGTTCAGTCCAACAAACAAAAGAATGAAAGATGAACCCAGGAATCCAGAACCACAGTCCACCGTCAGTAAACAGCACGGGGCAGAGGAGAACCAGGAGCAGAACCGGGCTCAGGCTGAGGAGGGTTCAGGTCAGGACCTGGATCCTGTTCCTCATCGCATGATGACACGTCTGGACTGGGCGACATCCACAGGCTTGTTCCTGTGTTGACTGGTTTCCAGCACACATCACCGAGCTGGTGATCTGTTTGAATCCAACCAGTCTGGAAACCGGCCCGCGATGATGTCACCCCAGCGTCTCTGCAGATATGAGCTGTTGTTGATTAAGGGATAATTGATGAAACCTCGTTAGCGCCGCTCGTTGGTAAATGCTTGGATGAAGAGTCTGAGGAGGAAGGGTTCCTGAACGGGCAGAGGCTCAGGTGGGTCCACCCACGGGTGCTGGTTCTGTGGCTCAGGGTGCTGTTGTGTGGTTTCCTGGTTCCTTCCTGCCACCAGCTGCTTCTGTCTCCGACCGTTCACAGTGTGGCGGATCCTCCTCACGCTGACGAAGCCAAGCTGCTCGGCGCTGCTGTTTCACTGTTTAAGGCCTGTTTGTGAGAAGCTGCGCCTTTTCCAGCTTCTGCCTGCTTTTCGTTGACGTCCCATCAGACTCTTCAGCAGCTTTGTGTCGGTCCACAGCGCTGGAAGCTGCTGCTGCTGGGCCTGAGGTCCGTGTGTGTGCTGAGCTGCTTCATGGAAGGACCTGTTCAGACCCCGGGTTCAGGCTTTACGGAACCAAGCTCCTGGAGAAGGAAGTTACCGGGACTGAAGGAGCAGCGGCGCGTTCGGCCCAACGCGTGCGCTGTGTTCAGGGGCTCCATGTGTTCAGAGGCGCAGACAGACAGAGACGAGGCAAACAGGAAGCAAGTGACACCACAGAAGAAGAAATGCACTGGATCAGATGCTGCATCCATTCAATCAAACCCAGAGGAGACGCTGCACAGCAGGACAGTGGCATCCAGAATGGAGAGCAGGGTTCAAACCCATCCAGTAAATGAATGCTACACACAGGGTGTGTGTGTGTGTGTGTGTGTGTGTGTGTGTTAAACCGATGCCATCGAGGGCTGCCCCCCCCCCCCCCAGCTCCTCCTGATCACCTTGACCAGGTGTGTTCAGTCAATGACAAGCTGGAAACGCCACCTGACACCTGATCAAGGTGATCAGCGGGGACACCGGCCCTCGAGGACCGGAGCTCTAGGAGGTCATGCCGTCGTTCGATGGAGCCAGTGTGTGAGAAACCTCATCCAGGTTATTGTGCAGAGCTTGTCTGGATTTATGAGCGCAGCGCGTCCCCGGTCCGTCGTAAACCTGGACCCATAAAGCAGCTCCAGATAACTTAAGCTGAGGACTGGGACTGTGACATCATGACAGCTACAGGCAGCGCTGCCTGAAGGTTTCACCTTCGAAGGACGAGAAGAGAGAAGAGCAGAAACAAATAATAGGATGACATGAGTAAAACCCTTCAGATCCACAACGGTGCATTGTGGGTAACAGGTCTACACCTCTACATGTCAATGACTTGTAGAGGTGTAGATCTGTTTAGGTTTCATGATTCTGTAATGACAATGTTCTTCTGAACTTGAGCTCTGGGCTTCTGAAGTAAAGTCCTGCATCCGCCTCCTCCAACCAGAGCAGACGAGGTTCAGTGTGACTGAGGAAGGATTTAACTGGGACGACAAACAGAAGCAGACGCTGAGTCAGTGCTAATCCCGATGAACCCTGCATGCGATGCCACAAACCACGAAGGTTCTGTTTAACAAAGAACAGCTGGAGTTCAGGTACGAGTCTGGATCTGGAACAGCGTGCGTGAGGACGGGTCCGGCACCTGCTGCTCATCAGGCTTCCTCCGCGTGATGGACGGCTGTTTGCTGGTCGGACTGGACTGATCACAGCCAGTTGGAAACAAACAGCACTCACAGATGCATCCAGATGTTCTTGGGAAGACGAGGACGTGGGTGCGAGTCCGCACGGAACCTTTGGCCACACAGCAGTGAGAGGAGCGGCGCCGGTGGTCCAGCTCCAGCACGGGGAACGCACGGCCCAGTTCAGCGCTCAGTGTGTTTGACAGCGGTGCTGGATGACAACACTGTCTGTCCTGGCACCTTCATCCCATAATAATGTTATGACACTTCCATCAAAACACTGGAAGACGCAGATGAAAACAGGATGCATGCACACGTCGGTCCCGTTTGGACCACGCAGCTCACACCTGCTTCGTTCCTGCTCTCGCGTCTCAAGTTCACAGGCCGTTCTCAGTAGGAACCGACCAGGAGGTTCAGCCTCGGTCGTCTCATCACAGAGGTCACGGGTTCTTGGTGCAGCTTCACTGTGTGTGAGGATCAGTCTGCAGGTGAAGCTCCTTTATTCAGCCCTCCGCACGCCCAGGGTCCCAGCAGCCAAGGTGCCGCTGTGCTGGAGTCTGTGGTCAGAGGAGAGGACCAGTGTCTCCACAGTCCCAGTGGACTGGAGCTGGTCCTGGAACCAGTAGCAGCTGCAGAACCTTTGCTCTAGCGGTTCTGGCTGGTGGCTCAGTGATGTTTGCAGAGTCAACGCTGTTCTGGAGCAGCGCGGCGAAACCACATCTTAACATCTGTCTGCAGCAGTGTGTTTGGCAGTGCTGCGTAGCAACAATCAGGTAAAATGCCCCATTATGAGCATTCCTCAGCTGTTACATCGTGGCCACAGTTGTTACGCTGAGGGTAAATTTAGCTCAAACATCTAAAACTCCCTTATTGGAATGTCTGTAGTTTGATTCCACATTGATTCATCCACCGTGGAAAACAAATTGCTGGCATCAAAGCAAAGCACATTGTTGCCTAATGCTGCTTAATCCTGTATCTGACAGTGTGAAATTGCTTTTTCATGCTTAATTGCTCTCTTGCTTGTTGACTGGAACCGATCAGAGCTGAATCGGCCAGAGGATGAATCGCGTGGTTTCAGTATCATCCAGTGATACTGAGGCTCACATGTGGGAAACAAGGCCCTGGACAGAGCTCAGGCGCTGGATGGAGCCTTCATCCCCATCGGGAGCTGGCGTCACCCTGAGAACCCGGACCCGGTCCCAGACCCGCCCAGTCAGCATGTGGATGAATGGGCAGGTCCAGATGAGCAGAACCCGATGCTCATCTGGATCTGCTGCTTCTCACATCTCCACTGTGGTTTGATCCCACTGGGCTGAACAGAACCTACACAGTGTTTATGATGCAGCCCAATAAAGAGGTTCTGGGATGAAGACGGGACGCTTCCAGGTTCTACCAGCACCCAAGCATCAAGCTGCCGCTGCCTCCGGTCCTGCTTTTCACTGTGTTCACACAGGACAAATACGGGTTCAAATGTGGATCCATCGGCAGCCGGTTAGCTGCTGTCGACATTACAGCTCTCGCTGCTCCGAGTCCAGCTTTCTCTGGCCAGAAATCATGTTGGAGCCTGGTTCTGTGGTGGAGCGTGGGAGCGACGCTGGCACTTCCAGCACCTCCACAGAGGATCAGTGTGAACGCTGAAGGGCAGCAGCAGCGTTCTCCTCTGCCTCAGGCCTCAGGCTTCTGTTTAATGTGACGGCTCCCGGGTGCCGTAACCAGAACTCAAGCTAAAGATGCTAAATGACTAAGACGACTGCAAATAGATAGAAAATGACCACAGACAGACTAAACAAGCAGCACAGACAGAAAGTGATTCATGATTTGCCCAAAGGTCGTCATGGTGCCGACAGGCTGGATTCAACAACATGACGTGTGAGGATGGAAGAACAGTGGCTGCAGCCAGAGACCAAGATGTAAAGTCCCTGAGAACACACGTTACTGATGGGGTTCTGAAGAGTCCGAACAGAACCAGTTCAGAACCAGAGAATAATGTGCTGCTGATCTGTTCTTGAATCTGTTTTGGATCTGTTCCTGGATCTGTTGCTGATCTGTTTCTGAAACAGTTGCTGATCTGTTCCTGGATCTGTTGCTGATTTGTTTCTAGAGCTGTTTCTGGATCTGTTGCTGATCTGTTGCTGATCTGCTGCTGATCTGTTCCTGGATCTGTTGCTGATCTGTTGCTGATCTGCTGCTGATCTGTTCCTGGATCTGTTGCTGATCTGTTGCTGATCTGCTGCTGATCTGTTCCTGGATCTGTTGCTGATCTGTTTCTGATCTGCTGCTGATCTGTTTCTGGATCTGTTGCTGATTTGTTGCTGATCTGCTGCTGATCTGTTCATGGATCTGTTGCTTATCTGTTTCTGGATCTGTTGCTGATCTGTTGCTGGATCTGTTGCTGATCTGTTGCTGATCTGTTCCTGGATCTGTTGCTGATCTGTTGCTGATCTGTTCCTGGATCTGCTGCTGATCCGTTTTTGGATCTGCTGCTAATCTATACCTGCATGCAGACCTTTTCTTGCTACCCGTCCTTTACACTCTTGAACTTTTCCACCTCCGTCCCCACAGTTGGCCTCCGGTCCAGCGTCAAACCTGCTGCTGAAGTGGAGGCCGTCCATCAATATTTCACTGGCTGAGCTGAGCTGAGGTTTGGGGGCAATGGGCACATTTAATGCAGGAAGTGACATAATTGTGTACATGGACTTGAGGCAGTTATTCAGCCTGTAACGCACGAGCATTGTTGAAAGTGGCATAACTTAGTATTTACACACTGGACTCAGGTTTCACGTTGAGCCAAAAGCAATAAAACCCAACAGAATGTACCTGTATTCTGCGCCGGAGCTTATTTGACAGCTGATCTTGCTGCAGCTGCTCCCAGAGGAAGTGATTTTATTTTTTTGCTGCTTTCTCGTCCTGGACGTTATCGTGCTGGTGCCACGGTCGTCTCGTGTTTAATATAACTCTGCGCTGGCACCGATCCCATGTGACACATTAGACAAGTCAGGAGAGTTTAGCACCATTAAAACAGCACAAACGGAATTTCTGCTTCCAATCAAATCCATCAGTTGAGCTTAATGATGCAAACGTACAGGAAGGTGGAGAAGGTTGTTTATGACCTGCAGTGACAAAACGGATCCACTGCAGCTGGTTGCTCATGAATCACCAGCTTCAGATGACACGTCGTCGTTTCCTGCTGTGGTTCCCGACAACGACACCAGGTCATGGCGGCGTCAGCTGACAAACAAAGGCCGTGTTTGGCTGGACACCACCAACGCTACAGAGGTGTTATTATTAATCAGAAACTCAGTATCCACAAAGGGCAGGTCACAGCAGGTTCAGAAGAAGAAAGTCACATTTTTATTGTGGTGAAGATTCTCAATCACCAGGTGAAGTTCTCTGAAGATGGACCCGGACTGTGGCTGGCCGTTAACCAGCAGGTCACTGGGAGGATGGGAACTGTTCTCCACCATGTCCTCTTCTCAATTTTTAATTTATTTATATCGCTCCAAGGTAAGGTTTAAGACCTTACGCAACTAAACCCCAACAAGTCCCACATACACAAGACTTTATTTGTAATAATTACAATTTAACAGCATCCGTGGAGAAATAAAACTCCCTCTCTAATGAGGAAGAAACCTCCAGCAGAACCAGGCTGGATGTGGGCGGCCATCTGCTTCGACCGGTTGGGGTGAGAGGATATCGAGAGAGAAAAGCACAGCAACAACAACAAGCAACAACAAGCAACAACAGAGCACAGGCAGGATGGTTGGACCAGGGACTGGACACAGGATGGTTGGACCAGGGACTGGACACAGGCAGGATGGTTGACCAGAGACTGGACACAGGCAGGATGGTTGGACCAGGGACTGGTCACAGGATGGCTGGACCAGAGACTGGACACAGGCAGGATGGTTGACCAGAGACTGGACACAGGCAGGATGGTTGACCAGAGACTGGACACAGGCAGGATGGTTGGACAAGGGACTGGACTGGACACAAACTTCCTTCAACTAAATTCAGATAAAACTGAAATTCTTATTGTTGGGCCTAAAAATCTGAGAGAGACACTATTGAGTCAGATAGCCACCCTGGATGGCATAACATTAGCTTCAGATTCTACTGTGAGGAACCTTGGTGTCATCTTTGACCAGGATCTCTCTTTTACATTTACTCTTATACATTAAACAAATCTCCAGATCCGCCTACTTCCATCTTAGAAATATAGCTAAAATCAGAAGCATCCTCTCTCAGAGCGATGCAGAGAAACTGATCCATGCATTTGTTACCTCTAGGCTGGACTACTGTAACTGCTTACTCATAGGATGTCCTAACAGCTCCTTAAAAAGCCTACAGCTTATTCAAAATGCTGCAGCCAGAGTCCTGACAGGACTTAGAAAGAGAGATCACATTTCTCCTACATTAGCTTCTCTGCACTGGCTGCCTGTAAAATGTAGGATAGAATTTAAAATTCTCCTACTCACATACAAAGTACTCAATGATAAAGCTCCTTCTTATCTTAAAGACCTCATAGTTCCTTATGCTCCCAGCAGAACGCTTCGTTCTCAGAGTGCTGGGCTACTTGTGGTTCCTAGAGTCTTTAAATGTAGAACAGGGGGCAGAGCTTTTTAGCTACCAAGCTCCTCTCCTCTGGAACCAGCTCCCTCTTCAGGTTCGAGAAGCTGACACACTCTCCACCTTTAAGATTAGGCTTAAAACCTTCCTTTTGATAAAGCTTATAGTTAGAGATGGTTCAGGTCACTGGCAATTATTGTTAGTCACAGGAACCATCTCTTAGTTAAGCTGCAATAGACATAGACTGCTGGGGGACTTAATTTATACACTGAGCTCCTCTGTTCCCTTTTATCCTCGTCTATACAATAACCTCCCATAATTTTTTTCAATGTTTAACTAACCTTGTCTCTTTCTCTCCAGTAGTTGTGCTTCTCTCCCGCTCTCTCTCTCTCCTCCACTCTGTCCTCTCCTACAGGTATCATTGGACTCAAAGTTTGGTGTCTGTGATGGGCAGCTGCGGATCCAACCATCCTGCCTGCATCCAGTCCCTGGTCCTACCATCCTGCCTGTGCTCTGTTGTTGCTTGTTGTTGCTTGTTGCTGTTGCTGTGCTTTTCTCTCTATCCTCTGACCCCAACCGGTCGAGGCAGATGGCCGCCCACATCCAGCCTGGTTCTGCTGGAGGTTTCTTCCTCGTTAGAGAGGGAGTTTTTCCTCTCCACTGTTGCTGCCAAATTAAATGCTTGCTGTATGTGGGATATGTTGGGTTTAGTTGTGTGAGGTCTTAAACCTTACTTTGTAAAGTGCCTTGAGATAACTTTGCTGTGATTTGGCGCTATATAAATAAATAAATTGAATTTAGTTTCTTTGGGACTGAGGTCAAGGAGGCAAGTTTGATGAAGGACGAACCATGCATCCCCCCTGGAAGCAGAGCAGCATCCGTGGCTGTGTCTTACTTCTGTGTTACTCTGCAGCAGCTGCTTGGTTTTTACACAGAAACTCTTTCACTGACGCTGCTTCGTCTCCGACCAACAATGATGGATTAAAAACATTCTGAGACTCAGCGTGATGCCCTGCAGAAACCTCAGCTCTGCTGTCGCTTCATGGCTTCAGATGATTCTTCAGACGCTTGACTCCAAAGACGTCTCACGTTACACAACCTTTTGTTGGGAGCTTTAAATTTAGGACAAAAAAAAGCGAGCAATGATTAAAGAAGATCCATACAATATGGTTAAAACACAGGGCTGGGAAACATTATTATGGAATTATATTATCAGGAAATGGCCACATTTCAGCTGAGAGAGACAAAGGAGCTGTGGTGCAGTTACACAAAGCAGAGATGGGATGTTTTAATGAGGGTAAAGGTTAGCTAACCACCAAGGCATGTGGGGAGGCAACATTCCTTAATCAGTGCTTGATGCTTCGCTGTGTTCGGGACTCTGAGAAACCAAAGTACTCTGATGGTTCCGTACTCATCAGAACTCAACGGGCCCCGTTCCAGAGCCAGTGCTAGGAACTTGTTTCACTTACATCTGTTTAGCTCTGTTCTATAGGTCCAGCTCCGTTCACAGACGGCGTTCTGCTGTATATAGAAGGTCCAGGATGCTGGACACGACCCCCTGCTCTGCCAGAGGCGTGACCCACGGCCCACGCTCCAGATGCTGAGGTCAGAGAGGAGCGTCTGACGGCTTTTTTTGACAGGTTTTTGCCTGGCTGTTTCACCTTATCTGTTTTATGTGTGTGTGTGTGTGTGGTGTGGTGTGTGTGTGTGTGTGTGTGTGTGTGTCTGTGTGTGTGTGTATGTGTGTGTGTGTGGTGTGTGTGTTGTGTGTGTGGTGTGTGTGTGTGTGTGTGTGTGCATTTGTGTGCGTGTGTGCGCGTCTGTGTATTTGTGCGCGTCTGTGTATGTGTGTTTGCGTGCGTGCATGCGTTTTTGCGCGTGCGTGCGTGCATGCGTGTGTGTGACTATAATAAACAGACCAGCTCAGCAGAGCGTTGAGCAGACTCACTGGTAATTATCTGTAACACCTATAAATAAATCCTCGTCTGCTTCACTGCTCCTCGTTTCCGAATTGAATAGTGATTTACAGCCTGAGATGGACTAACAGCTCAAGTCCTTGAGTTGGGGAAGTCAGCAGGAAGAGAAAGCACACAGTGATTCCTAAACATGGATCTGATTGATTTGTTGCTGTATGAAACCCAACAGGAACAGCTGGTCCGTCCACTGGCAGCTCCTCTACAGCTGATTAGTACATCTCTGTTTGTTTAATCTGCTCGCCGTGTTCTGGACGTTCTGCTGGTCTGGTGCTGAACTTCCTGGAGCCATAACCTGGTTCTGCACTGAAGCAGATACTAATCATTTTCCATTGTTTTTCATTCAGATTAAAACCACTCGCTTCCACTTGATGAAGGTCTGGTTTCGCTGGTTTCACTGGTTAACCAGAACCACCAGAACAAACCTCTGCTATTTCACACTTGCACAGCGGTGAGCAGCCACCAGTCGCTGGACAGGCTTCCAAAAGACCAGATGGTTCAACAGTAAAGGAAAGAAGAGAGAAGCCGAGTGAAGGAGCACAGGAAGAAAGGAAACTGGAAAGATGGTGGAACCAAAGACGGAGGTTCTGTTTCTCAGCCTGTCGTCTGCATCATAGTGTAATCAAAACCACAGACACCGGTTTGGAGAAGTGAGTCAGATTCCTCCTGCATATGAACATGTCAATAGATTCAGTCCAGGTCCTTTCTATAGCACTGAGCAGCACCAGGAGACTCAAGCAAAACCAGGCTGTAGCCGTGGGTGAAAACGGAGCCGTGGGTCCAGAGTGAAGCCTCCTCTTTATGGCTGCTGAACATCAAACGGGCCTGAAGTCCAGGACTCGGTTCAGCCGGAGCAGAAACCCAAGGTCAAAGCAGTAACAGGAGGAAAAGGAATCAAGGTGCAGCCATGGAAACGAGTTTCCTCCTCAAAGATAACAACGCGCTGAGCTCCTGCTCCTACACTCAACATGTGAATAGAAATGAATGGAGCCACTGTGTGTTAACACGCAGCACGTCTGCCCGTTCAGAGCCATGTTTTCACAGCAGAACAGAAGTTGTGGTTTTCCTGAGCGGTTCCTGGAGGCGGAGGGGAAACGCTAACTCAGGACGAAAAGCTGGAGTTTGAGCTGAATGTGCTCAGCTGCTCGTCTGCCAAGAGCCGAGATGTGGAAGGCGTCGCAAAATACCTCCTTCAGCCGGCGTTGACACTGTAACGGTCTGTGATGAAGCAGCAGCTAGCAGACAATATGCAAATCACACACACACAACACACATGCACACATACACACGCACAACACACGCACGACATGCACACACCCACACAACACACGCACGCACGCACACACACAACACACACGCGCACCACACACACACCACACCACGCACGCAGCACACACACACACACGCGCACACGCACACACACACACACAACACACACACACACCACACACACACACACACACACGCACACACGCACACACACGCACAACACGCACACACACACCACACACACACACACACACGCACACCCACACACCACACACATCACACACACCCACACCACACCACACAACACCACACACACGCACACACATGCACACACACACACACACACACACACACAACACACACACACACACGCACGCACACGCACACACGCACACACGCACACACACACACACACACACACACGCACACACACGCACACACACGCACACACACCCACACACCCACACACACACACACACACACACACACACACACAGCTGTCGATGTATGTGTCACACAAGCCGTGCCAGAGAAAACAGCTCTGTTTTTCTTTGAGCAGCTTTGGGCTCAGCCACATGATAAAATTCCTCCTGAACATCTGTCAAGGAAAACCACGACCGCATTTATGCTAAAACGTTAAACAGCGGTCAGCGCGGCCGGGCCAGATCTGATAAATAAAGCCCCAGTGAGCGAGGTTTGGAAAGACGGAGCCGGAGGTCACAGGGTGGACGGACGTGTTTAATGGGATCACTGTCATTACGCATTAGAAAAAGCTGAAACACAGACGTGTGACAGGAACAGAAGCGAGTAAAGCTCTGATATTATCAGTCATTCAGTAAAAGACAAGGTGCTGGAGTCAGTAAAAGACAAGGAGGAGCTGGTGGAGACCAAGAACAGAGCAAAAAGCGACTGGACTCAACTGACCTCAAAACCTCTGGAGAACAAATGTGCTCAACGCTTCATGTCTGAGGTTCTGTATTCATTTCCAGAATCAGTGTCTGTACTTCTTCAATGAGTTTCAACCCTTGAGTTGCTGTCACACCCTTATAGGTCAACACCATATAATGGACTGTCCTCCCATGAAGCCACCAGTTCATCATTTACCGTCAACAAAGCACAGCCACCGCAGATAAAAAAAACACCAACATCCAAAGATGTTGCAAAATGACAAACACCGACTAGAAACAGACGTAAACAAATGTCCCAAAGCAGAAACGGTGAGAAGTGATCAGAGACGAGGCACAGTCAAGATATAAGCGTCTACCCACCGACCAGTCAGGTCACAGCTACAGCACAAAACAGGAGACCAGCGCTAGCGCTAGCGTTAGCGTTAGCGCTGGTCGAGGTTTGGGGTCAGAGTGGGAACCAGCTCAATGAAGCCCAAACATCAGCGTTGGATGGTGTAATGGACGCGAGCATTAGCGCTGTGTTGTGGTAAAGGAGTCACCCTCAGCCCCCACGGTGGAGCGCATGTGTTTCTGATTACATCTGAGCAGCGAAACACAATAGCCCTCTTCAGCTGGGTTCTTGATCCTGTTCTCCTGGATTCGGCCTGACACATTGCCACAATTCCCGGCCACAAACAGCGACAAGGAAACCTGAAACCCGTAAACACTACATGTTTCTGCTTTACTACAGATTTCTGAGCTGCAGAAGTGGAACCGCAGCGTTCACGACGATCTAATCTGATTATAGGCTCCGAGGGCCAGAGGGGCAGGAGCAGCACAACGCCAGCACAACAGCCAAAGGTAAAGAGAAGAAGACGAGAAGAAAAGAGCTTTTATTCCAACTCAAAGGTTGAATTCCAACAGTTATGCCATGTACAAACACAGTCTTGCCCCTTAACAGTGCTAAAAGGCTTAAAGCAGCACATCTGAAAAGTCCACGAACAACGGCTCAGCATCAACACTGATGCCTCCTTTAGTCCAAACTGTGGGTCACAGAGAACACAGACCTGCGTTGGTGGAGTCCTTGAACGCCTCTTATGCTGTGTCTGTCACTGTGTCTCTACGCTAAGCACAGCAAAGGAGTTATTCATCCTTATTCAATCCTTATTGGTCGCTGCTGGGTCGCAGGGGCTGCTGGGGCCTTTCCAACTACCTTAGGCTGAGAGGCGGTTCACTCTGGACAGGTCACCAGTCCATCGCAGGGCCACACATAGAGACAGACAACCTGTGTCGCTGTGAGGCCACAGTGCTGCCCACTGAACCACCCAAGGAAGGTTATAAAACAGAGTGCATCCTAACTTTGAAAATTTGTGTATACAGAGGGTAAATGTGAGTGATATTTAGGCAGACTGTCATGAGATCAGCAGGAGGACGAATATTCTCATAACAGTCCAGTTGAGCAATAGTATATATATATATATATATAATAGGAAACAAAGAAAAAAGTAAAGCTCAAGTCAGTTTATCAGTTATGATGTATTTGCTGTTTGTTGACACAATTCAAACCCAGATTGTTTTCTAACATGTTCAGGACTTCTAAAGCTCACACCTATTTCTTATTGATTGAAGAACCTTATGACTTCACATGATTGCTCTTTAAGCTCGGAAACCAAAGACTGAATCAGATTCTGCGCTGAACAGTTTAATCTCATCCTGAACATTGTGACCGATCAGACTAAACTGTGACAACTGAGCTGAAAAACCTGACAACCTTTACAGTTTAATCTGCACACCTGTTGTCCTGCTGCCTCTACAGACAAAGCATCTGCACCGAGGAGAATGTGATGTGAGTGTTTCCATTTAATCAGGTATTGTCTTCTCTCACAACTGGAGCAGAAAGGCCAAAATGGTGAGAGGCTGAGCAGAGGCTGAGGCATAAGATGAGTAGAGGCTGAGTAGATCTGAGTAAGAGGCTGAGTAGAGGCAGAGAAGGTCTGAGTAAAGGCTGAGTAGTGGCTTAGTAGGTCTGAGTAGAAAACTGAGTAGGTCTGAGTAGAGGCTGAGCAGGTCTGAGTAGGGACTAAGTAGAGGCTGAGCAGGTCTGAGTAGAAGCTGAGTAGGTCTGAGTAGAGGCTGAGTAGAGGCTGAGTAGGTCTGAGTAGAGGCTGAGTAGAGACTATGTAGAGGCTGAGCAGGTCTGAGTAGAGGCTGAGTAGTGGCTTAATAGGTCTGAGTAGAAACTGAGCAGGTCTGAGTAGAGGCTGAATAGAGGCAGACCAGGTCTGAGTAGAGGCTAAGTAGAGGGTGAGCAGGTCTGAGTAGAGGGTGAGTAGATCTGAGTAGAGGCTGAGTAGAGGCTAAGTTGAGGCAGAGCAGGTCTGAGTAGAGACGAAGAAGAGGCTTAGTAGGTCTGAGTAGAAACTGAGCAGGTCTGAGTAGAGGCTGAATAGTGGCTTAGTAGGTCTGAGTAGAAACTGAGTAGGTCTGAGTAGAGACTGGGTAGGGGCTGAGCAGGTCTGAGTAGAGGCTGAGTAGTAGCTTAGTAGGTCTGAGTAGAAACTGAGCAGGTCTGAGTAGAGGCTGAATAGTGGCTTAGTAGGTCTGAGTAGAAACTGAGTAGGTCTGAGTAGAGACTGGGTAGAGGCTGAGCAGGTCTGAGTAGAGGCTGAGTAGTGGCTTAGTAGGTCTGAGTAGAAACTGAGCAGGTCTGAGTAGAGGTTGAGTAGATCTGAACAGAGGCTAGGTAGAGCCCGAGCAGGTCTGAGTAGTGGTTGAGTAGAGGCTGAGTAGATCTGAATAGAGGCTGAGTAAAGGCTAAGCAGGTTTGAAACTAGCAGAATGCAGAAACATCAACAGGAAACAAACGACTGGAGTTTGATGATGTGTGTTTTATGACCTTGTGAATCTTTTAGCCGACGTGTCATACATGAAGCTACGGTCACTGCTGCCAGTTCACGTGGAGCTTGGGTTTGTACCTGATGCTTCTTTGTGTTCAGGGGTGGTGATTTGTGTCCTGGAGAACAATCAGACCATTCTTCTGACGTGAGGAAGGAACCTGACAAACCTAAATTTAGGGCCTTAGTGCCAGTCACAGATAAGAGGCGTTCAAGTGTTTGTTCCTAGCATGAGACTTTCTCTATGTTTCAAGGCCTGTTCCTGGAAGAAATCATCTGGCAGCTCTGACGGTCACCAACCAACAGGCTGGACGAGGATGAGGGGAGAAGAGGCACACAAAGCTGTTTATGGTGGATGACGTCACACACTGTTCTGTCAAACAACTTTACTAAAAGCGATTCATGAGCATTGACACTGATGCCTTCATGCAGCTCTGCTCT
This sequence comes from Betta splendens, assembly GCF_900634795.4. NCBI lineage: Eukaryota > Metazoa > Chordata > Actinopteri > Anabantiformes > Osphronemidae > Betta > Betta splendens. The sequence goes on from NC_040885.2 coordinate 19,710,469, forward strand.
GATTGATCCATGACCCTCACTGGGCACAGGTTCACACTGGTACGATCTGGGCTCTCACTCATTCAGACACTTTTTATTGGAATAGGTCAGATCATCACTTCCTCACTCGCTGATATTTAGACATAGGAAATTCTTCAAATGCTTCATAGAAAAGTATCAGATAAGGTGTAGAAATGACTCAGGGCAAAGGAAATAGGCATTTTGATTACAAGTCACACTTTTTACAGACACAACAGCAACGTGTGATCGGGTGCATCATTCCAAGTCATCGTGTCTTTGACCCTGTGCTGCAGCCTGATAGTCTCAGTCTGTCTCTAACAGGTCTTGGCTTGGTGCTGAGCTCAAACGTCTTTCCTCAGCAGCTACCTGCACCCACAAGCCCTCCACCACCATGTCCTCGTACTGCTTGTACACCACGTTGTTGGGAACGAGTCTATGTAGAGAAGCTGATGGGGGTGAGCTTGGTGGGGACGCAGCAGGTGGGCGGCGTGGCCCCCGGGTCCATGGAGTTGATCAGGGTCTGTATGATGGCGTGGTTGGTGGGCTCCAGGTGGGCGCGGATGGGGAAGTCGCAGACGCCTTCGCAGTGGTAGGCGTCGTACTCCAGCGGCGCGATGATCCAGTCATCCCAGCCCATCTCCTTGAAGTTCACGTGAGGTGCTTCCGGGTGCAGCGCGCCTTGGCCTTCACCGCCTGGTGCTGAGGCAGCGAGTTGGGCTGGAGCGGCTTCTTCACCGACCTCACAGCCGGCGCCCGTCGCATGCGCCTCTGGGTGAACAGATACTCGTAGACGGTTTTGTTGTCGTGGCCGGATCGCGCTTTGATCTCATTGTAAAAAAGGTCGCGTTTCTTGCTTCGGCCAAACGCCAGGAAGAAGGCCTTCTCCTTGCTGGTCCTGGCGGGTCGGGCGAAGCCCAGAGTGCGCAGGTCCAGGGCCGGCCACCTCTGTGCTCCAGTGCCTCCAGCTCCAAGCACAGCTGCTGGAGAGGCTGCTGTTGCTGGTTCTTGAAACCTTTGAAGACTTTCCACACGTCAAAGACTTCCCACCTGCTGAAGCCGCTGCCTGCATCCTCCAGGGTCTTGGTCTGGAGCAGGACGGGCTTGTGTTTGCCTGGAGCGCAGGTGGACAGCTTCAGGCACGGCGACCCTCCTCCTGCCTCTCTGTCCTTGGCTCTGCGGAGGTCGGACACACGCTTCCTCAGGATGTGTAACTCGGCCCCCAGGAGCTCGTCTCGTTCCAGGGAGCTGATGTTAAAGTGATACCTCTGCCGTCTGAGCTGGGGCCCACGCTCGTCTGCAGAGACACAGAGGGTCAGTAGGAGGAAACACAGCACAGTGCGACACGGAAGACAGTCTCACTGATGATTAGAAAACATGTAGAATAATGTGGACAGAGATCAACATCTGCTGCAGATGTTTACTCTCGTCACTACTGCGTCTATGTCGTTATGGCTCGTCTCCTTTCAGCTGCGGTGACTATTTGTCATTCGGTTCATTCAGAGCCCAGATATGGGCCGACGGTGCTGAGTCCAGATGTGCTGGAGTTTTGGAAAAGAAGGAACCGAAGGGGAAGTGAGCTAAAAAAGCAGAGGGGGGAGGAGCCGTGTCAGGTCATCAGCTCCACCTCTGCTCAGCAGGGGGCCGACACACTGGACCCATAAAGGGTGAGTTGAAAGGACATCAGGTGGCTGAAACATAAACCCAGAAATACTCGCTCACTGTTTAAACAGTTTTACACAGTAAAGACAACATTACAGGGCTGTTTATTGACCCTCCTGATCGCAGCTGCACTGCCAGCGACCGACCTGGACAGAAACCCGGCGGAATCACAGCCCACGCAACAAACAAAGAACTCAGGTACGACTTCAACAGCAGAGACTCCCATCAGGTGAGAGCTGTCGTTTCAGGCCCTGATTCCAGATCAGTGGGTATTTGACCTCAGCCCAACGTTTGATCAGACTGGAGGAGGTGACTCCCAACCAGGAGACTTCTGACCAATCACGAAGCTCAAACCTGAAGCAGTGGGAGGCGGAGCCCCTGGACAGGTCGCCTGTCAGCCACGTGTCCAGGCCCGGATGAGTGGAACGAACGGGACGAGCAGCTGAGCAGCGCACCCAGCCCAGCAGGTGGCGCTGCCAGAGTCCGTTCCGCCGGCGTCCGCTGTGATGACACGTCCAGAGATGCTCACCAGCTTCTAAGATGATTTTTAATCTGCACGTTTGCAGGCGTCGGGTTACAAATAGAAGCTTTAAAGGAGCGTTCAGACCAGCTGTCAGTCCCACCCTCACCTGAACGTTGGCTGTTTAGCTACAGTTCTACACGGACGTTAACACACTGGGACTCACTAACGAGTCGATCCTCGCTGCCCTGGTAAAATGTGATGGAATGCAAACGTTCCTCCTCCTGCTGCTGCAGGTGCATTTCCAGCTCGGTTCCTGCAGCTCGTTTGCCCATGTGGTCCAGGTTTAAGAGCCGGGCTCACCTGCAGGTTCAGCTTTGCTCCTCTGCCGGCAGCTTTTTATTCCTGCCTCAAATCCTGGCTAATGCTGGCACCTCACTGCAGTCAGGGATAATAAGGATCAGGTTAAATACACAGCGTTGCACTTCAGGCCGGTGATGCTGCCAAATACTGGAGACAATGATCCCTGAGCTCTAAGGCTGAGGCTCCGCTGTTCTGTGTGACGGCACAGATCAGATGGATCTCGGGTCCAAAGCCCTGAGAGGTGCGGCTTTTACCTTGTCCTTTATCCACCAAGCTGGTGATGGTGTTGGCCAGGCCCGCCTCGTGCAGCGCGCTGCCGTTCAGGTCCCCGCTGGACAGAGACCAGTAGAGCGACAGCATGTAGTCGTGCGGAGTCACCAGCGGCTGCTTCGGAGGCTCCCGCTCGCTCTGCTTCGGGACCTTGTGTCCGGTTCCCCCGCTCTGCTGCAGCTGCGCGCCGGCGGCTCGTTGTGGAGGTCCGGATCGGCCCGAAGCCGCTGCACTCGTTGCAAGAGAAGCCACCTTTACAAACGCTGTCCCCGGCGACGCGGCGCCCGACGCCGCCGTCCCGGCTCCTTTTGGCGGCCGCGCGTGCGCTGAAGGCAGCGGGAGCGTGCGCTTTGGCGTGCGCGTCCCGCCGGGCAGCCGGGGGCGCGCGGCAGTCTTGCGCCCCAGGGTGCCCGCTCTGTCCCGCTGCGGCTGCGCGCGGCTTCCGCTGAGCGGCGGCGGCGACGCTGATGTCGGCGCCGCGCCTCCGCTTCTTCCCGAAGCCGCTTCGTCCGTGATCAAAGGCGGCCCCCGCGCGGATACGCGTGATTCTCGCCGGCGCCACAAGTGCGGCGTTCCTCAGACCGGCAGCGGCCCCGGGGGTTTGCCTGCTGCAACCAGAGGTTCGGAAAGTTCTCCTGCGGCCCGTCGGTGGCCTCGTTCCGTTCCCACCGCCTCTGCAAACCGGTGCTGGAGCTCGCTCGAGCCTGCGAGGCCGACGGCGCCCGCGGCACGCAGGTCCAGGAGAGTCCAGCTGCTCAGCAGAAGACACACGCGCGTCACAACGTTCATCCTAAAGATCTGTGCGTTTTGGCCATAAAGCGCAGTCTGCTCACGATTACTGGACCTGTTGGGTCTGAAGAGGGTCTTTCATCCTCTGAGGTCTCTCTGCTCCCGTCCAGAGGTGGCATGAATAAAAAGTACTTGTCCCGTGTGAAATGGGCTGTAGACATATGCGGGTTGTAGAAGCAGAGACGTGTCTAAAACAGGGTTTTAGAGGAAGCAACACATCCGGTAACGTCTGACTGTCCGTCCGTCATGTGCCAGAACCATGGTGCCTGTGGGAGAAGAGCGTGGACCCAGGTAGCGCGGCGCGGCGGTGGTGGACGTGCGTCAAGCGCTCCTCGACTCGGTTCTGTGGGATTTCTGCGAGAAACCTCTTTAAATGCCCTTTTCTAGGAGGGGGAGGATGGCGTAATGCCGCTGCCTCCTTTTTTTCTCTCCCCCTTCAAAGCTTGAGCCCCATCCAGTGAAAATACTGCTCTCACACCAACCTGCAGGTGTGCGAACAAATCCTCCAACAAACCTGAGCGCAGGAATGGGACGTGGGATTCCAGAGGGCACTTTTAATTACCGCGTGACGTCATCCTGTCCGAGCTCATTTGCAGCAGTGTTTCTGCTCAAGTCTTCCCCCCTCTTTCCACCGATGACTCACTCGCTGCAGCTCTGAATGGCACAAAGAAAAACTTAGCATTATGTCATTTCAAGTGAGTCAATGCGTTTTGCTCCTTTCTGCAAACAAAGGCTCCTAATGATGTTTGTAGTCCAGTATCCAAACCCAGAGAACAGCAGGTTACCCAATCTAATGTTATCAGAAAAGTGAGTTTCTGAGGAGAACTTCATCTCTAAACCAAATATTGGGATGTTTTCAATATCTGGGGATCAAAATTGTAGGTTGGTGAGTCGAGGTCCAGTTGACCCAACTCTCACCCAGATGGGCTCCAGCTTATCACCTTCACGGGATGAAGCCGCTCAGGCGATGAGTGAGTAAACAGGCAGGAAGCAGGACCAGTGTCACTAGCATGGGATGAAGTTCCTGCGATGGAATCTAGAACACATCAGAACCGGGTCACAGTCAAACCAAACACTAACTGTGGTCCGATCCATCCAGAAATTGTTGGAGCAGTTCCTCCTGCTTCAAAGCCACCGTCCACCGTTCCTAAGAGCTGTATCTACGTTATTAGCTACTGCCCATTTGACCCGGTTCTGCCAGAGTCGATCAAGACTGAACGGTTTTCCAAAATGAAGAGAAATAAGTGTATTCACATAACAACGTCAGAGAGAGAGCAGCCTCAGAACCTTTGCTGGTTTTCCCTCCTCTTGGTTGTGATTCTAAACGTCTTGGCCCATTTGATTTATGAGGCCACGAGGAGCCGGCTCAGGGTCATAAACTCAGTTTAGGCCAAGCACAAGGAGTCATTAGCCGGCGAGAAGCTTGGGTCCAGATCCGGGGTTTGACGTCTCTGGTGGTTTATAACAGGAGTAGTGTTGTGGTTCCTCTCAAGCCTCGTGTGGTGTCGGTCCGTCAATCACCAGCAGCCCATGAGGCCGTGATCAGCAGAAGCTGTCGTGGATCACACGTAGAGTCCGACTGTTCCAGGCCATTTGTGGAACCAGCTGATGAGTGAAGGCGCTCAGGAGCAGCTCCACATTTGCTCCGGTTGTGATGATCAGGGACCACGTCTCACAGGCTGGAGCTAAGATCGGCTTCACCTGCAGAAAAAACTGAAGCGGCAGCAGGTGTTCAGGTATGTGGCTGCTCAGGTTGCCCGCTGGTTCTGTTGGTTCTGCCCATTTAAACACTGTTTAACTCTTTGACCTGAACACAAGATGAGTGACCTTCCAGATCTATGAAAACCAGCGGGATCCACGGTCATAGTCGCTGGATCAGCACCATGTGATCTAGTGCAGGGTGAAGCAGCTGATGAGGACCTGACCGCTCCAGTAAAGTCCGCCGATGACACGTGATGTGGGTTCTGTCACCTCAGCACTTGAAGAAGCACCACGCTGTCACATCTGCGCAGCAGCAACACTGTGGCTCCAGGACGTGGCGCTTCCGTGGCTCAAGCCAACGCGTCGGGCACCAACACATTTTCCAGTGAGACTATTCTAGACTCGCCACCAACTGAACCCACTTTCTCCCTTTTATATCTCAGCAACAGTGCGACGCGTCTCCAAGCAGAACTTGAACTAACCCAGCTCACAAATTGTCTCTTTATTTTTTCAGTCTGACCTCACAGACGCCGTGTGGCTGCACGGCGGAGCAGCACCGCTGATCCCTGACTGTCCAAACAGCCTGCGCACACGTCTCCGTCACGGCTATTCTTGTCTTGGGCCGGACAGAGCGGCCAGCAGCGCCGTCCAACGCAAGACAACACCAAATAACTGCTTCAGCTGCTATACTTGTCTCATTGTGTAGCGACTCAGCCCAGAATGGATCTCAGCAGCTATAACCACTAATGTGAGCGGCTGGAGGAACCGCCTGGACACAGGCGACGGCCTACGGCGGGTGGTCGGCGCTATCATTGCAGGAGTACAGGGGTGGAAAGGGATCTAATGGTAGCTCAGATGGCAGGTCTCGGTTGTGGAGGAAGATCCACTGCGGCGGGGGAGCCGATGGAGAGGTGGAGGAGGCAGAGATGGAGGAGGGAGGAGGCAGAGATGGAGGAGGCAGAGATGGAGGAGGCAGAGATGGAGGAGGTGGGGGAGGCGGAGGTGGAGGACGCCGAGATGGAGGAGGCGGAGAAGGCGTAGGTCGAGGGGGCAGAGATGGAGGAGGCGGAGGTGGAGGAGGCAGAGATGGAGGAGGCAGAGATGGAGGAGGCAGAGATGGATGAGGTGGAGGAGGCAGAGATGGAGGAGGTGGAGGAGGCAGAGATGGAGGAGGTGGAGGAGGCAGAGATGGAGGAGGCAGAGATGGAGGAGGCAGAGATGGAGGAGGTGGAGGAGGCAGAGATGGAGGAGGTGGAGGAGGCAGAGATGGAGGAGGTGGAGGACGCCGAGATGGAGGAGGCGGAGAAGGCGTAGGTCGAGGGGGCAGAGATGGAGGAGGGTAGAGCTTGAGGAGGCAGAGATGGAGGAGGTGGAGGAGGCAGAGATGGAGGAGGCGGAGGTGGAGGAGGTGGAGGAGGCAGAGATGGAGAGATGGAGGAGGCAGAGATGGAGGAGGTGGAGGAGGCAGAGATAGAGGATGGGGAGGAGGTGGAGGAGGAGAGATGGAGGAGGCAGAGATGGAGGAGGTAGAGCAGAGAGGAGGAGGCAGAGATGGAGGAGGTGGAGGGGAGGCAGAGATGGAGGAGGTTGAGGAGGCGGATGGAGGAGGTGAGGAGGCAGAGGGAGGTGGAGGACGCGAGGATGGAGGAGGCGGAGAAGGCGTAGGCGAGGGGGCAGAGATGGAGGAGGTAGAGTGAGGAGGCAGAGATGGAGGGGTGGAGGAGGCGGAGGGGAGGAGGCAGAGAGCAGAGATGGAGGAGGCAGAGATGGAGGAGGCAGAGATGGATGAGGTGGAGGAGGCAGAGATGGAGGAGGTGGAGGAGGCAGAGATGGAGGAGGTGGAGGACGCCGAGATGGAGGAGGTGGAGGAGGCAGAGATGGAGGAGGCCGAGATGGAGGAGGTGGAGGAGGCGTAGGTCGAGGGGGCAGAGATGGAGGAGGTGGAGGAGGCAGAGATGGAGGAGGCAGAGATGGAGGAGGTGGAGGAGGCGTAGGTCGAGGGGGCAGAGATGGAGGAGGTGGAGGAGGCGGAGGTGGAGGACCAGGAGAGGAGGGAGGAGGGGAGAGAGGAGGGAGGACGGAGATGGAGGAGGTGGAGGAGGCGTAGGTCGAGGGGGCAGAGATGGAGGAGGTGGAGGTTGAGGAGGCGGCGGTGGAGGAGGCAGAGATGTCTTTGGGGGGTTAATCCGTTAGCAGCTGCAGATGAATCTGAACAAGGAGAGAGATGGACTTTAGAAATCAGAAAGTCACCAGATTAGAGCCTGGTGTCGGTACTGACTGTTTGGTGACGCAGGTGCTCCAGTGCCGCCTGGTTGAGGAACCGCCACCCTCCAATCGGACCTGGCGGCGACCCACTGGTCCACTGGCAGAACATGACACCTACGTGTCCATGCTGGTTCTGCTCTGATGCTTCTGGGACTGTGAGTTGGACCTGGTTCTGTAGGTGGCGTTCTCTGGGCAGATCAGAGGAACCATCACAGCTCAGGGCCCGGTAGGAAACAAGATGAGGCGACACTGAACCGGTGGGATCGATCCAAAGCGCTCCTTCGCACCTCGGAACCGGTGGTGCGTTCGTGAAAACCACGGCTCCTCCAGCGCTTTGTCGTTGCAGCACATCCGTCAGCTGGCGCTGAGCGCCGCGTGGCTGCACGGACGCCAGGACGTGTTTAGAACGTACGTCAGCGTCCATAATGTGTGCATGTGCTGACGACCTCAGGAACACAAGCAGGTGGAGCGGAGCTCGTCTACGCAACGGAACCAAGAACCGTAGCCGAAAATGAGAAGACCCACGTCCATGACGTCATATAAAGATGACGAGTCAGCAGGTCTGATCGTTGTGTGTGCGTGTGTGTATGTGTCTGTGTGTGTGTGTGTTTGTGTGTGCGTGTGTCATCAGTGTGTGTGTGTGTGTGTGTATCAGACCTAGCTGCTCTACCTTCACACAGACCAGAAGGTTGTCAGACAACGCGTCCCCAGCTTCTCAGAATGGGACCAAACCAGTTTGCTTCTGGTTTGTGCCCAGTCACTCATGGGGTCTGAGACACAGAAGCTCCAGGCGTTGCCACTCGCTCTGTGTTCCCACTGTGTCAGAGACGACAGATGAGACGCCACCGCTGTGTTCAGCTTACAAACTACTGCAGACGCACTGCTGAGCTCAAAGACGCTGCCACCTGAAACGAGCGACGAGCAGCTGCCTTCGTCCCCGCCGATGCGCTCACAGCGCCCCTGGAGGCCAGAGCTGGCGTCTACAGGCTGCAGGCGGGGCCAAACAATGGAAACGCACCGCTGGGAGCCTGTTCACTAGTTAGAAGGAGGCGGAGGAGGTGGTAAGCGACTGAAGGAAGAATCGCACAGAGCAGAACCAGCAGGTTCTGGACACGGTGGGTGAAGCTGGAAACAAGGTTAAAAGGCACCAAGCAAACAATCAGCTCAGCTCAATTCAATTCAATTTTATTTATATAGCGCCAAATCACAACAAAGTTATCTCAAGGCACTTTACAAAGTAAGGATTAAGACCTCACACAACGAAACCCAACGGATCCCACATACAGCAAGCATTTAACCATCAGCTCACCACACCTGCGTCACACTGGTTGTTGTTGAAGGAAGGTGTATTTACATCTGAGTGGAACAAACAGCCTGAGGTCACAATTCATTCAACAGCAGCAAAAGCAAAGATTCTACAAAAGACTAAAAGACTAAAGCACAAAGATAGAAAAGAGCAAATTGTCGCATTCACTAAATGACTGAGGCAGAAGTTTAGTTAGAACTTAAGGTCAGAGCAGAAGAAACAGAACTGCGACGGCAAAATAACCCAGAAACCAAACTCACTGTACGGTTCCGACACGGTTCTGGTCACGACTTGAACCTGAACTCAACAGAAGCAATTACTGATGAAACACGGTGACAGAACGAGCAGGTGAACGTGATGGACCTGTTTAGAGCAAAGCAGAACAGGAAGTGACATCACATGGCAGAGTCAGAAACAGACCGGTACCAGGTTCTGCAGGTTCTGTGGCACTGATTGTTTATACACTGTCTGTTTATTTAAAACACGAACAAAAGAAGATGGGCAGCGCCCACAGGGACCTGGGTCTGGTTCTGTCCTAGAGCATCTCCCTCAGGAGAGTTACCAGCATCGCACTGGCCTGATGTGTGAGTGGAGCCGAGCCGACCGATCCGACCCAAAAAGGCCCTGTGTGCACATCCACCTGTTCTCCAGTCTCTGAAACCAGAATGGTTGTTTTTCTCTGCTTCGGGTGAAATTCATGTAAATCAGAAGAACTGTTGGGTTTCCAGCTGTGATGAAGGTCCCAGTAATCTGGACCTGTGTCCTGCTCTTTAACCCCCAAAGCTCCAGGAGGGTCAGTTCTGGTTCTGTAGGGAGAAGGAGCTCCTTCTCCTTCTCCTCCTCCACCTGAGCCGCAGGTGTTTGCTCAGCGCCTGTGGTTTCAGCCTCATTTACCTTCACCCTGGACATGTTGACTTTGGGCCCGGCCCGGCCCGACCCGGACTGGCCCGGCCCCTGCTGAGCTGTGTGTAAACACGGCCGTGATGCCGATGGCCTCACTTTGACGCACTGTGGAGCTGAGTGAGCGCAGACCTGGTGCAGTAAACAAGCTCAGCGTTAGCGTAGCTTAGCATCCCGACTGGACCGGCACACACACTGATAAATGATGTTCCTCCATAACTATGGAGCCGGGCCGGTGGTTCTGCTCCAGTCTGGGCCCTTCAAACAGCTCAGTCTCTCTCAGCAGCATTGATTCATAAGTGGGTTCATCTCTGCCACTGTGGACGTCGTGAAGTTATGTTGGTGGGTTTTGACCTTTGACCCCATGCTCCTCCCTCTTCCTGCCCCTCCCTCACCTGTGGGTCCCCCGCCCTGCCGCTCCTCCATCTACACCCTCGCCTTCACCGGGCCGTCCTTGTGTTACCTGGCACAGGAATGTTTTCACAGGGATCCTTTTTCTGCTGATCGCTGCCAGACACAATATTTGCTGGAAAAATGCAGCTATTAACTGTTAAGGTTCCAGATGGTCAAATAAAGCAGAGGCGCTGGTGCAGCCACAGAGGAGACGCTGTGTGACTGTCCGTCCTCCTTCCATCGCTCCGTCCATCGCCCGCTCCAGCTGACGCCTCCTCCTGGAACGCCGCTTCCGTTTCTCATCTCACACCGGTTCCTGTGCTGTGAACGCGGCCTTTCATGCACCGTGACCTGTGGCAGTTCTACGAATTGGTTCTACCGACGTGGTTCTACTGGCTGGTTCTACCGACGTGGTTCTACTGGCTGGTTCTACAGATGTGGTTCTGCAGACGGTTCTACTGGCTGGTTCTACAGACGTGGTTCTACTCACGGTTCTACTGGCTGGTTCTACAGACGTGGTTCTACAGACGGTTCTACTGGCTGGTTCTACAGACGGTCACACAAGTTGGTTCTACAGACGTGGTTCTACAGATGGTTCTACTGGCTGGTTCTACAGATGTGGTTCGACAGATGTGGTTCTACAGACGGTTCTAATGGCTGGTTCTACAGACATGGTTCTACAGACGGTTCTACTGGCTGGTTCTACTGACGGTTCTACTGATGGTCACACAAATTGGTTCTACACACGTGGTTCTACAGATGGTTCTATGAATTAGTTCTACAGCTGGTTCTACAAATTGGTTCTACAGACGTGGTTCTACTGACTGGTTCTACTGACAGTTCTACTGACTGGTTTTACAGACGTTTCTACAGACAGTTCTACTGGCTGGTTCTACAAATTAGTTCTACGGACAGTTCTACGAAATGGTTCTGCAGACGTTTCTACAGACAGTTCTACTGACTGGTTCTACAGACAGTTCTACTGACTGGTTCTACTGACTGGTTCTACACACGATTCTACTGGCTGGTTTTACAGACGTTTCTACAGACAGTTCTACTGACTGGTTCTGCAGACGGTTCTACGAATTAGTTCTACAGACAGTTCTATGAATTGGTTCTACAGACGTGGTTCTACTGACGGTTCTACTGACTGGTTTTAGTGACGGTTCTGCCTCCAGCACAGCCCAGTGTCCCGTACAAGCTACAAATACAAACGTTCGAGTTGAAGCTCACAGTTAAACTGTGAGAGTGAAAACCCAGAGGGAAGGAGTCTGTAGTAAGATTCAACTGAAGGCATTGTAATGTTTGATCAGCAGATGGAGCTAAAGAATCAAACGTTACACGAAACTAAAGGTGACGTTCATTTCACCGGGGAAGCTGAAACGTACCAAAGCCTGCGGAGTGAAAAGTCACTTTAGGTCCAGCACAAATACGTAAGATGAAATGTGGTGACTTTAATAATACCAGGATGTCGACCTGTGTTGAGCCGAGCACATGTTATGTCTATGTGTGATCGGCAGATGGCGTCAAAGCTTCGGACTGGATCAGCTCAGAGCACGTTTGGTGCTTGAGTCTGAATGACCATTATTAATAAAGATGGATTAATAATAAATGGAGGAACTGAGCCACGCGTCGCTTGCTCATGAGCAGGTGAAAGTCAAAGCTCCACCTCAGCCTCCGACCGTAGCTTTGTTCAGTTGGGATCCACTTCAGATCAGCGGAATCCCAACACAATGATTCGCTTCCTGTTCCTGTCTTTAAGCGGAATCTGACTCCACACTTTCACTTCCTCCATTTCATATATGAATATATATATGAAACCTCTGATGCTCGTGCACCCACACACCCTCCGACCATGTGACCTTTAACTATGAGTCACTGGTGATACTGTTCTACTGTACTGTTAATATTTGTTTATTTGCTAGTTGTGTTTTTGATCTACACAACAACGGGTTAACAAAGTGTCTGGGTTAATTTCATCCAGAAGATATTCTGAGACTGTCTCCTGTGTTTCTGTGAAACAGTGTTAGGAGGAAAGAAGCAGTTGTGACCTTCACCTCTGACCTTAAATTGATTTGAACACATACATTGCAGTGGTGCTGGCTGCAGTCAGAGGGAAACAAAGTGATGTCACATTTTCTTATGAGGGAAAGTCCAGGTCTGATCCCTCGAGCTGAACAGGTGAAAACTCCTGTTTCCTCTTTTAGACACAATAACACACCCACAACACATAAGCTGATCTATGTTTAGCTTAGCGCTCAGCACAGACACGTTCACGCCTCATTTCCTCTTTGTGTATGACTGGCAGATCCTCACCCTCCTGAACCAGCGCATCCTGACCCAGGGGTGTCAAAGTGCACCTGATCAACACACAACTGTATAATACGCCATTGTGTTGGGGTTTTCCCTTTGAGCCTTATCTTAGTTCTGTGTTATCTGAGTTACTAGCAGAAACCCCCTCCATCACCATGTAGCTTTACTAAAATCCTGTAGAACATTCAAAAACACAGATACTCAGCTGTTGGACAGCATCCCACTAAAGTGCTATTGCATAATGTTGTTGCTTGTTTGCTCTGTCCCCCCATCAGGGGCACATGGCCGCTCGCCCTGAGGCTGCTTTTCATCAGGCAGATCTTCCTCTCAGTGCTGCTCAGTGGCGTTTGTTGTGGGCTCATAGTTCCCTTATGCTCCCAGCCGAACGCTTCGTCTCAGAGGTGCTGGGTACTTGTGGTCCTAGGAGTCTGTAAAATGGCCGTGAAACAGGGGGGCAGAGCTTTTTAGCTTACCAAGGCTCCTCTCCTCTGGAAAACCAGCTCCCTCTTCAGGTTCGAGAAGCGGACACACTCCTCTCAACCTTTAAGATTAGCTTTAAAAACCTTCCTTTTTGATAAGCTTATTAGGTAGAAGATGGTTCAGGGCACTGGCCAATTATTGTTAGTCACAGGAACAATTCTCTTAGTTAAGGCTGCAATAGACATAAGACTGCTGGGGACTTAATTTATACACTGGATTCCTCTGTTCACTTTTATCTCGTCTATACAATAAACTCCCATAATTTCAAGTTTAACTAACCTGGTTCTCTTTCTCTCCAGTAGTTGTGCTTCTCTCCCGCTCTCTCGCGCTCCTCCACTCTGTCCTCTGCCTACAGGTATAATTGGAACTCAAAGTTGGTGTCTGTGATGGGCAGCTGCGGATCCAAACCATCCTGCCTGCATTCCCGTCACCTGGTCCTACCATCTGCATGTGCTATGTTGTTTTCTTGTTGTTTGGCTTGTTGCTGTTGCTGTGTTTTCTTCTTATCCTCTGACCAAACCGGGTCGAGGCAGATGGCCGCCCCCCATCCAGCCTGTTTGCTGGGAAGGTTTCTTCCTCGTAGAGGAGGGAGTTTTTTCCTCTCCAATGTGCTGCCAAATTAAATGCTTGCGTATGTGGGATATGTTGGGGTTAGTGTGTGAGGTTTAAAACCTTACTTTGTAAAGTGCCTTGGAGTGAAGAAAACTTTGCTGTGATTGGCGCTAATAAATAAATAAATTGAATTTAGTTTCTTTGGGGACTGAGTCAAGGAGCAAGTTTGATGAAGGACGAAAAACATGGCATCCCCCTGGGGCGGGGGGAAGCAAGAGCAGCATCCGTGGCTGTGTTTACTCTGTGTTTTACTCTGGCAGCAAGCTGCTGGTTTTTACAAGCAACTCTTCACTGACGCTGCTTCGTTCTCCGACCAACAATGATGGGATTAAAAAACATTGATGCACACTCCAGCTGATGCCCTGCAGAAAACCTCAGCTCTGATGTTCGCTTAAATTCCCCCATGGGCTTCAGATGATTCTTCAGACGCTTGACTCCAAGGGACGCTCACGGTTACAAAAACCTTTTGTTGGGAAAGCTTTAAAATTAGGAAAAAAAAAGCGAGCAATGACTTAAATGAAGATCCATACCCCAATAGGGTTCAAACAAAAGGGCGGGAAAACATATTATGGAAATTATATATCAGGAAATGGCCCACATTTTCAGCTGAGAGGGGGACAAAGGAGCTGTGGTGCAGTTTCACAAAGCAGGAGATGGGATGTTTTAATGGGGTAAAGGTTAAGCTAACCACCAAGGCATGTGGGAGGCAACATTCCTTAAGTCAGTGCTTGAGCTGCGCTGTGTTCGGAGGACTCTGAGAAACCCAAAAGTACTTGATGGTTCCGTACTCATCAGAAATCAAGGGGAGCCCCGTCCAGAGCCAGGTGGTGCTTAGGAAATTGTTTTACTACATTCTGTTTAGCCGTTTCTTATAGGTCCAGGCTCCGTTCACAGAACGGCGTTATTTGCTGTATATAGAGGTCAAGGATGCTGGACAACGCCCCATTGTTGACAGCAGAGGCGTGACCCACGGCCCACGCCCAGTGCTGAGGTCAGAGAGGAAGCGTCTGACGGGGCTTTTTTGGACAGGTTTTTGCCGGGCTGTTTCACCTTTACTGTTTGGGTTTTTATGTTTGTGTGGTGTGTGTGTGTGTGGTGTGTGTTGTGTGTGGGTGTGTGTGTGTTCTGTGTGTGTGTGTATGTGTGTGTGTGTGTGTGTGTGTGTGTGTGGTGCTGTGGTGGGTGTGTGTGTGTGTGCATTTTGGTGCGTGTTCGTGCGCGCTGTTGTATTTGTTGCGGGTCGTGTTATGTGTGTTTGCGTGCGTGCATGCGTTTTCGCGCGTGCGTGCGTGCATGCTGCCTGTGTGTGGGGAACTAAATAAAACCAGACCAGCTCCAGCAGAGCGTTGAAGCGGGACTCACTGGTAAGTTTCTGAAACACCAAAAATAAAACCCGTTTTATGCTGCAAATGCTTCCTGTTCCGAATTGAATAGTGATTACAGCCTCTGAGATGGCGGAATAAACAAGATCAAGTCCTTGAGTTGGGGGAACTCAGCAGGAATGAGAAAGCACCACAGTGATTCCCTAAAAACTGGATGATTGATTGTTGCTGTATGAAACCAAAACAGGAACGCTGGCTCCGTCCACTGGCAGCTTCCTTCTACAGCTGATTAGTACAATTTTGTTTGTTTAATTGCTTCGCCGGTTCTGGGACGTTTGGCTTGGTCTGGGCTGAACTTCTGGAGCCATACATGGTTCTGCCTGAAGCAGTACTAATCATTTTCCATTGTTTTTCATTCAGAATTTAAAACCACTCGCTTCCACTTGAGAAGGTCTGGTTTTCGCTGGTTTCACTGGTAACCAAGAACCACCAGAACAAACCTCTGCTATTTCACCACTTGCACAGCGGTTGAGCAAAGCACCAGTCGCTGGACAGGCTTTCCAAAAGACCGATGGTTCAACAGTAAAGGAAAGAAGAGAGAAGAAGCCGAAGTGAAGGAGCACCAGGAAGAAAAGGAAAATGGAAAGAATGGTGGAAAACCAAAGACGGAGGTTCTGTTCTCAGCCGTCGTCTGCATTCATAGTGAATTCAAAACCACCGGACAACGGGTTTGGAGAAGTGAGTTCAGATTCCTCCTGCATATTTGAAACAAGTCAATAGATTCATTCAGGTCCTTTCTATAGCCACTGAGCAGCACCAGGAGGACTCAAGCAAAAACCAGGCTGTAAGAGCGTGGGTGAAAAAAAACGGGGAAGCCGGGGTCCAGAGTGAAGGACTCCTCTTTATGGCTGCTGAACATCAAAAACGGGCCTGGAAAGTCCAGGACTCGGTTTTTCAAGCGGAGCAGAAACCCAAGGTTCCCAAAAAGCAGTAACAGGGAGAAAAAGGAATTCAAAAGGTGCAGCCATGGAACAACGAGTTTCCTCCTCAAAAGATAACAACGCGCTTGAGCTCCTGCTCCTACATCAAATGTGAATGAAATGAATGGAGCCACTGGTGTTAACACGCAGCAAGTCTGACCCGTTCAGAGGCCATGTTTTACAGCAGAACAGAAGTTGTGGTTTTCCTGAGCGGTGTCCTGGAGGCGGAGGGAGGAGGAAACGGGGGGCTTAAACTCAGGACGACAAGCTGGAGTTTGAGCTGAATGTGCTCGCAGTGCTCGTCTGCCAAGAAGCAGAAGATTGTGGGAAGGCGTCGGCAAAAAATACCTCCTTTCAGCCGGCGTTGGACACTGTAACGGTCTGTGTGATGAAAGCAGGGCAAGCTTAGGCAAGGACAAGATTGCAAATCAACACACCAACCAACACACACAAACCACACACACAACATGCACACCACACGCACCACACACCCAAACCACGCACCACAATGCACACACAACACACCACACACGCACCCAACACACGCACGCACATTGCCAACCCACACAACGCCACACACACACACACGCACGGCAGCACGCACGCACGCACGCAACACGCACGCACACAAGCACACACGCCACCACACACGACAACACACCACACCACCCACACCACCACACACAACAACACGGCACACGCACACACGCACAACACATGCACACCACCAGCACGCACGCAACAAACCCCACACACGCCCACACACGGCCACACACCTGCCACACCACCACACACACACACACACCACACACCACACCCACACACACACCACAACACACACCGCACCACCCGCACACACAAACGCCACCCACCACACACACCCCGGCAACACAGCACGCACGCCACAACGGCACGCAAACACACGCACCTCCCGCACGCCCCACACACGCACCCACCAACGCAAACCACATGCACACACACGGCACACACATGCACCACACGCACACACGGCACGCACGACCACACACCACACACCAACACACACACACACACCAACACACACACCACACACCACACACTTTGCGATGTATGTGTACAAAAGACGTGCCAGAGAAAACAGCTCTGTTTTTTTTGAGCAGCTTGGGCTCAAGCCACAGATAAAAATTCCTCCTGAACATCTGTCAAGGGAAAAACCACGACGCATGTGATGCTAAACGTAAACAGCGGCAGCGCGGCCGGGGCCAGATCTGATAAAATGGAAGCCCCAGTTGAGCGAGGTTTGAAAGACGGAGCCGGGAGGCACAGGTTGGAAGGACGTGTTTAAATGGGTCACTGTCAACGCATTAGAAAAAGCTGAGAAAAACAGAGTGTGACAGGAAAGAAGCGGTGTAAGCTCGGATATTATCAGTCATTTCAGTTAAAAGACAAGGAGGAGCTGGTGGAGAGACCCAGAAAAACAGAGCAAAAAGCGATGGACTCAACTGACCCAAAACCTCTGGAAGAAACAAATGTGCTCAACGCTTCAGTTTTCTGAGTTCTTATTCATTTCCAGGAATCGTGTCTGTTACTCTTCAATTGAGTTTCAACTTGAGTTGCTGTCCCACCCTTATAGGTCAAAAACACCATAATAATGGACTGTCCTCCCATGAAGCCACCAAAGTTCATCAATTTTACCGTCAACAAGCACAGCAGACGCAGATAAAAAAAAAAAACCAACATCCAAAAGAGTTGGCAAAAAACATGGACAAACACCGACTAGCAACAG
The DNA here is from genome assembly GCF_900634795.4 of Betta splendens. Classification (NCBI taxonomy): domain Eukaryota; kingdom Metazoa; phylum Chordata; class Actinopteri; order Anabantiformes; family Osphronemidae; genus Betta; species Betta splendens. The sequence goes on from NC_040885.2 coordinate 19,728,047, forward strand.
GACGTAAAACAAATGTCCCAAAAGGCAGAAAACGTGAGAAGTGATCAGAGACGAGGCACAGTCGATATAAGCTCTACCCACCGGACCAGTCAGGTCACAGCTACACAGCACAAAAAACAAGGGAGACCAGCGTAGGCGCTAGCGTTAGCGTTTTAGCGGCTGTCGGAAGTTTGGTGGTACAAGTGGGAAACCAAGGCTCAAATGAAGCCCAAACATCAGCGTTGGACTGTGTAATGGGACCGACGGCATTAGCGCTGTGTTTGTGTGGGTGAAAGGAGTCCAACCTCAGCCCCCCGGGGGCCATTGTGTTCTGATTACATCTTGAGCCAGCGAAACACAATAGCCCTCTTCAGCTGGGTTCTGTCCTGTCTCCTGGATTCGGCTGACCACATTTCCACAATTCCCGGCCACAAAAAGCGACAAGGAAAACCTGGAAAACCCGTGTAACAACTACCATGTTCGGCTTACTACAGATTTCTGAGTTGCAGAAAGTGGAAACCGCAGAGTTTCACGACGATCTGCTCATCTATTTATAGGCTCGAGGGCCGAGGGAGGCAGGAAAGGCAGCACAACGGCCAGCAAAAACAAACAGCAAAAGTGTAATAAAAGAGAGAAGACGAGAAGAAAAGAGCTTTTATTCCACTCAAGGTTGATTTCCAACAGTTATGCCATGTGACAAAACCACAGGTCTCCCTAAACAGTGCTAAAACGGCTTAAAGGCGCACAATCTGAAAAAGTCCACGAACAACGGTCAGGGCATCAAACAACTGATGCCCCATTTAGTCCAAAAAACTGTGGGTCACAGAGAACAACAGACCTGCAGTTGGGGGGAGTCCTGAACGCTCTTTATGCTGTGTCGGTCACTGTGTCTATACGCTAAAAGCACAGCAAAGGAGTTATCAGCCTTATTCCAATCCTATTGGTGCTGCTGGGGTCGGCAGGGGATGCTGGGGCCTTTCCCAACTACCAGGGCTGAGAGGCGGTTCACTTGGGACAGGTCACCAGTCCATCGCAGGGCACCACATAGAGAGTTACCGGAAAACCTGTGTCGTTGTATCTGTGAGGCCAAGTGCTTGCCCAATGAAACCACCCAAGGAAGGTTTATAAAAACAGAAGGGCATCTAACTTGAAAATTGTGTATACAGAGGTAAATGTGAGTGATATTGAGGCAGGGACTGTCACTGAGATCAGCAGGGAGGACGGAAAAATATTCTATAACAGGTTCCAGTTGGAGCCAATAGTATATTTAGATATATATATAAAATAGGAAAACAAAAAGAAAAAAGTAAAAGCTCAGTTCGTTTAGTTGATCAGTTATGATGTATTTTTGCTGTTGTTGACACAATTCAAAAAACCCAGATTGTTTTTACATTGTTCAGGACTTCTAAAAAAGCTCACACCTATTCGTATGATTAAGAACCTTATGACTTCACATGGATTTGCTCCTTTAAAGCTCGGAAACCAAAAAGACTTGAATCAGATCTGTACGCTGAACAGGTTTAAATCTCATCCTGAACTTTGTGACCGATCAGACTTAAAACGTGACAACTGAGCTGAAAAAACTGGACAACCTTTAACAGTTTAAATATGCACACCTGTGTCCCTGCTGCCTCTGACAGACCAAAGCATTCTGCCGAGGAGAAATGTGATAGGGAGTGTTTTCCCATTTAACAGGTATTGTCTTTCCTCCTCACAACTGGAGCAGAAAAGGCCAAAAATGGTGAGAGGCTGAGCAGAGGCTGAGCATAAGATGAGTAGAGGCTGAGTAGGATCGAGTAGTAAGCGGGAAGTATAGGCAGAAAATTCGGAGTTAGTAAAGGCTGAGTAGTGGCTTAGTAGGTCTGAGTAGAAAAACGAGTAGGTCTGAGTAGAGGTTGAGCAGGTCTAAGAGGGGACTAAAGTAGAGCCTGAAGCAGGTCGAGTTAGAAGCGAGTAAGGTTGAGTAAGAGGGGCGAGAGTAAGAGGCTGAAGTAAAGTAGGGTCTGAGTAGAGGCTGAAGTAGAGACTATGTAAGCTGAGCAGGTTGAGTAGAGGGCTGGAGTAGTGGCCTGTAAATAGGTCTTCTGGAGGAGGAAAACTGAGGCAGGTCTGATTTAGAAGGCTGAATAGAGGCAGGGGACCAAGGTCTGAGTAGGGGCGAGGTAGAGGGTGAGGCAAGGTCGGGAGTAGAGGGTGAGAGTAGATTGAAGTAGAGAGGCTGAGTAGAGGCTAACGTTGAGGCAGAGCAGGTCTGAGTAGAGACGAAAGAAGAGAAGGAGGGGGCTTAGTGAGGTCTGAGTTTTTAGAAAACTGAGCAGGTTCTGAGTAGAGGCTGAATAGGGCTTAGTTAGGTCTGAGTAGAAATGAGTAGGGTCTGGATAGAGGGGGGACTGGGTAGGGGCTGAGGCAGGTTGGAGTAGAGGCTGAGTAGTAGTTAGTAGGGTTGAGTAGGAAAAACTGAGATGTCCTGAGTAGAGTGAATATGCTTAGTAGGCTGAGTAGAAGTTAGAAAACTGAGTAGGTATGAGTAGAGACTGGGTGGTAGAGCTGGCTTGAGGCAGGTGAGGTAGAGGGCTGAGTCGTGGCTTCCGTAGGGGGTCTGAGTAGAAAACTGAGCAGGTCTGAGTAGAGGTTGAGTAGATCTGAACAGAGGCTAGGTAGAGCCCGAGAAGGTTCTGGTTGAGTAGTGGTTGAGTAGAGGCTGAGTAGATATGAAATAGAGGGATGAGTAAAGGCTAAGCAGGTTTGTGGAAACTAGCAGAATGCAGAACATCAACAGGAAACAAACGACTGAGTTTGATGATGGTGTTTGATGACCTTGGGAATCTTTTAGCCGACGTGTAGACATGAGCTACGTTCAACTGCTGCCAGTTCACGTGGAGCTTGGGTTTGTACTGATGCTTCTTTGTGTTCAGGGGGTGGGGCTTGTGTCCCTGGAGAACAATCAGACCATTCTTCTGACGTGAGGAGGAACCTGGACAAACCCTAAATTTAGGGCCTTGTGCCAGTCCACAGATAAGAGGCGTTCAAAGGGTTGTCCTGGCATGCGGACTTTCTCTATGTTTCAAGGCCTGTTCCGGGAAGAAATATCTGGCCGCTCTGACGGTCACCAAACCAACGGGCTGACGAGATGTTTGAGGGGAGGAAGAGAGAAGAGGCACACACAGCGTTTATCGTGGATGACGTCACACACTGTTCTGTCAAACAAACTTTACTAAAAGCGATTCAGGAGCATTGACACTGAGCCTTCATGCAGCTCTGCCTGATTGATCCATGACCCTACTGGGCAACAGGTTCACACTGGTACGATCTGGCTATCAATCAGTCAGACACTTTTTATGGAATAGGTTCAGATCATCACTTCCTACCGCTGATATTTAGACATAGGGAAATTCTTCCCAATTGTTAATAGAAAAGTATCAGATAAGGTGTAGAAATGGACCTCAGGGCCAAAGGAAATAGGCATTTGATTACAAGTCACACTTTTACCAGACACAACAGCAACGGTGATCGGTGATTTATCCAAGTCATCGTGTCTTGGACCCTGTTGCGCAGCCGGATAGTCTTAGTTGTCTCTAAAAGGTCCTTGGCTTGTGGGTGCTAGCGCAAACGGTCTTTCCTCAGCAGCTACCTCCACCCACAAGCCTCCACCCCATGTCCTCGTATGCTGTACAACCCACGTTGTTGGACGAGTCTATGTAGAGAATGCTTGATGGGGGTGAGGGGTGAGCTGGTGGGGAAGCAGAAGGTGGGCGGGCGTGGCCCCCGGGTCCCATGGAGTTGATCAGGGTCTGTATGATGGAGTGGTTGGTGGTCTCCAGGTGGGCGGGATGGTGGGGAAGTCGCAGACGCCTTCGCCAGTGGTAGGCGTCGTTACTCCAGCGGCGCGATGATCCAGTCATCCCAGCCCATCTCCTTGAAGTTCACGTGGCAGGTGCTTCCGGGTTGCGCGCGCCCTTGGCCTTCACCGCCTGGTGCTGAGGCAGCGAGTTGGGCTTGGAGCGGCTTCTTCACCGACTCACAAGCCGGCGCCCGTCGCATGCGCCTCTGGGTGAACCGATACTCGTAGACGGTGTTGTTGGCGTGGCCGGATCGGCTTTGATCCATTGTAAAAAAAGGTGCGCGTCTTGCTTCGGCCAAACGCCAGGAAGAAGGCCTTTCCTGCTGGTCTGGCGGGTCGGGCCGAAGCCCAGAGTGCGCAGAGTCCAGGGGCCGGCCACCTCTGGCTCCAGTGCCTCCAGCTCCAAGCACAGCCTGCTGGAGAGGCTGCTCTGTTGCTGGTTCTTGAAACCTTTGAGCTTTCCACCACGTCAAAGAATTCCCACCGCTGAAGCCGCTGCTGAATCTCAAGGGGCTTGGTCTGGAGCAGGGACGGGCTTGTGTTGGCCTGGAGCGCAGGTGGACACTTCAGGCACGGCCGAACTCTACTGCCTCTCTGTCCTTGGATATGCGGGAGGTCGGACACACGCTTCTTCAGATGTGTAACCGGCCCCCAGGAGCTCGTCATCGTTTCCAGGGAGCTGATGGAAAGTGAACCTCTTGCCGTTGAGCTGGGGCCACGCTCGTCTGCAGAGACACAGAGGGTCAGTAGGAGGAAGGAAACAGCACAGTGGACACGGAAGACAGTCTCACTGATGATAGAAAACATGTAGGAATAATGTGGACAGAGATCAACATGAGCAGATGTTTTTACTCTCGGTCACATACTGCGTCGATGTCGTTATGGCTCGTCTCCTTTCAGCTGCGGTGACTATTTGTATTCGGTTCATTAAGAGCCAGATATGGGCCGACGGTGCGCTTTGCTGAGGTCCAGATGTGCTGAGTTGGAAAAGAAGGAACCGAAGGGGAAGGAGCTAAAAAAGCAGAGGGGGAGGAGCCGTGTAAGGTCAGTAAAGCTCCACCTTGCTCACAGGGGGCCGACACCACTGGACCCATAAAGGGGGAGTTGAAAGGACATCGGTGGCTGAAACATAACCCAGAAATACTCGCTCACTGTTTAAAACAGTTTTACACACGTAAAGACAACATTACAGGGCTGTTATTGGACCCTCCTGATCGCAGCTGCACTGCAGCGGACGACCGGACGAAACCCGGCGGAATCACAGCCCACGCAACAAACAAAGAACTCGGTACGACTTCAACAGCAGAGACTCCATCAGGTGAGAGCTGTGTTTTCAGGCCCTATTCCAGAGCAGTGGGTTTTGACCATTCAGCCCAACGTTTGATCAGACTGGAGAGGTGACTCCCAACCAGGAGACTTCTGACAAATCACGAAGCCAAACCTGAAGCAGTGGAGGCGGAGCCCCTGGACAGGTGCGGCCTGTAGCCACGGTCCAGGGCCGGATGAGTGGAACGAACGGGACGAGCCAGATGAGCGGCGCACCCAGCCCAGCAGGTGGCGCTGCGGACAGAGTTCCGGTTCCGGCCCGGCGTCCGCTGGATGACACGTACAGAGAGCTCACCAGTTCTAAGATGATTTTTATCTGCACGTTTGCAGCGTTCGGGTTGGGTTTACAAATAGAAGCTTAAAGGAGCGTTCATCAGACCAGCTTTGTCAGTCCCACCCGCACCTGAACGTTGGCTGGTTAGCTAAAGTCTACACGGACGTTAACACACTGGGACTCACTACCGAGTCGCTCCTGCTGCCCCTGGTAAAATGGGATGGAAATGCAAACGTTCCTCTCCGCTGCTGCAGGTGACATTTCCAGTCGGTTCGCAGCTGCGTTGCCAATGTGTCCAGTTTAAGCCGGGCTCACCTGCAGGTTCAGCTTGCTCCTCTTGCCGGCAGCTTTTATTCTGCCTAAAATCCTGGCTAAGCTGCACCTAACTGCAGTCAGGGATACTAAGGATCAGGTTAAAGACACAGCGTTGCACTTCAGGCCGGTGATGCTGCCAAAAACTGAGACAATGATCTGAGCTCTAGGCTTGAGGCTCCGCTGTTCTGTGTGACGGCACAGATCAGATGGATCTCGGGGTCCAAGCCCTGAGAGGTGCGGCTTTACCTTGTTCCTTTATCCACCAAGCTGGTGATGGTGTTGGCCCAGGCCCGCCTAGTGCAGCGCGCTGCCGTCAGGTCCGCGGACGAGACCAGTAGTAGAAGCGACGCATGTAGTCGTGCGGATACAGCGGCTGCCTTCGGGGCTCCCGCTCGCTCTGCGTCGGGACCTTGTGTTCCGGTTCCCCCGCTCTGCTGCAGCTGCAGCGCCGGCTGGCTCGTTGTGGAGGTCCGGATCGGCCCGAGCCGCTGCACTCGTTGCAAGAGAAGCCACCTTACAAAGCGTCCCAGGCGACGCGAGCCGACGCCGCCGTCCCGGATCCTTTGGCGGCCGCGCGTGCGCTGAAGGCAGCGGGAGCGTGCGCTTTGGCTGCGCGTCCCCGCCGGGCAGCCGGGGGCGCGCGGCGTCTTTGCTACCCCAGGGTGACCGCTCTGTCCCGCTGCGGATGCGCGCGGCTTCCGCTGAGCGGCCGGCGGCCGGACGCTTGATGTCGGCGCCCGCGCCTCCGCTTCTTCCCGAAGCCGCTCGTCCGTGATCAAAGGCGGCCCCGCGCGGATACGCGTGATTCTCGCCGGCGCCCAAGTGCGGCGTTCCTCAGACCGGCAGCGGCCCCGGGGGTTTTGCCTGCTGCAACCAGAGGTTCGGCAAGTTCTCCTCGGGGCCCGTCGGTGGCCTCGTCCGTTCCCACCGCTCTGCAAACCGGTGCTGGAGCTCGCATCGAGCTGCGAGGCCGACGGCGCCAGCGGCACGCAGGTCCAGGAGAGTCCAGCTGCTCAGCAGAAGACCCACACGCGCGTACAACGTCAATCCTAAAGATCTGTGCCGTTTGGCAAAAAGCGCCGTTCTGCTCACGATTACTTACCTGTGGGTATGAAGAGGGTCTTTCATCCTCTGAGGTCTCTCTGCCTCCCGTCAAGACGGTGGCATGAATAAAAAGTTTACTTGTCCCGTGTGAAATGGGTGTAGAAATATGCGGGTTTGTAGAAGCCGAGAAGTGTCTAAAAACAGGGTTTTAGAGGAGGAAGCAACACATCCGGGTAAACGTTGACTGTCCGTCCGTTCATGTGCCCAGAACCCATGGTGCCTGTGGGAGGAAGAGCGTGGACCCAGGTTTTAGCGCGGGGTGAGTGGACGTTGCGTCAAGCGCTCCTCGGACCGGGTTCTTGTGGGATTTCTGCGAGACAGAAGAAAACCTCTTTAAATTGCCCTTTTCTAGGAAGGGGGAGGATGGCGTAATGGCTGCCTTCCTTTTTCTCTCCCCCTTCAAAGCTTGAGCACCATTCCAGGGAAAATACTGACTCTCACACACCAACCATGCAGGTGTCTGCGCGAACAAACCCCAAACAAACCTGAGCGCAGGAATGGGACGTGGGATTCCAGAGGGAACTTTTAATTACCGCGTGACGGCATCCTTGTCCGAGCTATTGCCAGCAGTTGTTTCTGCTCAAGTCTTCCCCCCTATTCAACGATGACTCACGCGCTGCCGCTCTGAATGGCACAAAGAAAAAACTTAAGCATTTGTTAATTTCAAGTGAGTCAATGCGTTTGGCTCCTTTCTGCAAAACCAAGGCTCCTAATGATGTTTGTAGTACAGTATCCAAACCCAGAGAACAGCAGGGTACCCAATCTAATGGTATCAGAAAAGGAGTTTCTGAGGAGAAACTTTCATCTCTCTACAACCAAATATTGGGATGTTTTCAATATCTGGGATCAAATTGTAGGTTGGTGTGAGCGAGGTCCAGTTTGACCCAACTCTCACCCCAGAGGGCTCCAGCTTACACCTTAAACGGGATGAAGCCGCTCAGGCGATGAGGAGTAAACAGGCAGAAGCGGACCAGTTTGTACTTAGCATGGGATGAAGTCCTGCGAATGGAATCTAGAACACATCAGAAACCGGGGTCACAGTTCAAACCAAACCACTAACTGGGGTCCGAATCCATCAGAAATTGTTGCGGAGCAGTTCCTCCGGCTTCAAAGCCGGTACAACCTTCCTAGAGCTGTCTTACGTTATTAGCTACTGCCCATGACACGGTTCTGCCAGTAGTCGATCAAGACTGAACGGTTTTCCAAATGAAGAGAAATAAGTGTATTCAAATAACAACGTCAGGAGAGAGAGCAGCTCAGAACCTTTGCTGGTTTCCCCTCCTCTTGGTTGTGATCTAAACGTCTTGGCCCATTTGATATGAGGCACGAGGAGCCGATCGGGTCCTAAACGTCAGTTTAGGGCCAAAGGCACAAGAGTCATTAGCCGGGCGAGAAGCTTGGGTCCAGAGAAGGGTTTGACGTATCTGGTGGTTTTTTATAACAGGAGTAGTGTTGTGGTTGCCTCTCAAGCCTCGTGTTGGTGTCGGTCCGTCAATCAACAGCAGCCCATGAGGCAGTGATCAGCAGAGCTGTCGTGGATCACACGTAGAGTCCGATGTTCCAGCCATTTGTGGCACCAGCTGGATGAGTGAAGGCGCTCAGGAGCAGCTCCACATTTGCTCCGGGGTGATGATCAGGGACCACGTCTCACAGGCTGGAGCTAAAAGATCGGCCTTTCACCGCGGAAAAAAACTTGAAGCGGCCAGGCGGGTCAGGTTATGTGGCCGCTCAGGTTTGTCCCGTGAGGTTCTGTTGGGGGTCTTGCCCATTTAAACACTGTTTAACTCTTTGACCTGAACACAAGATGAGTGTGAACCTTAAGATCTATGATAAACCAGCGGGCTCCACGGTCATAGTCGCTGGTGATCAGCACCATGTGATCTAGTGCAGGTATCTAGCGCCGCCACCAGTAAAGTCGCCGATACTGGGGACGTGATGTGGGTTCTGTCACATCAGCACTGGAAGAAGCACCACGCTGTCACATCTGCGCAGCAGCAACACGTGGCTCCAGGGACGTGGCGTTCCGTGGCTCAAGCCAACGCGTCGGGCACCAACACATTTCCAGTGCGACTATTCTAGACTCGCCACCCAACTGAACCCACTTTCTCCCTTTTATATCTCAGCAACAGTGCAGCGGACGAAAAGAACGATAAGCCACCAAATCCCTCCCCGCCCCAAACCTCCCCCCTTGCCCTCTTTTCATCTCCAGCACCAAACTCCCTCCCTCCCCAATTCTCTTTGAACTAACCCAGCTCAACCATTGTCTCTTTATTTTTTCAGGTCTGACCTCAAGACGCCAGTGTGGCTGCAGGCGGCAGAAGCACGCTGATCCCGGACTGTCCAAAACAGCCTGCGCACAGTCTCCGTCACGGCTCTTCTTGTATTGGGCCGGACAGAGCGGCCAGCAGCGCCGTCCACCGCAAGACAAACAACAAATAACTGCTTCAGCTGACTTACTTGTCTCATTGTGTGTACGCCTCAGCCCAGAAGGATCTCAGAGACTATAACCACTAATGTGAGCGGCTGGAGGGGGAAAACCGCCTGGACACACGGCGGCGGGCCTATAATTGCAGGAGTACAGGGGTGGGGGAAATGGGATCTAAATGGTAGCTAAGATGGCAGGTTCGGTTGTGGAGGAGGACCAATGCGGCGGGGGAGCCGATGGAGAGGTGGAAGAGGCAGCGATGGAGGAGGTGGAGGGAGGTGGAGAGGCAGAGACAAGAGATGGAGGAGCAGAGATGGAGGAGGGGGGGGAGGCGGAGGTGGAGGACGCCGAGAGGAGGGAGGCGGAGAAGGCGTTAGGTAGAGGGGGCAGAGATGGAGGAGGTGGAGGAGGCGGAGGTGGAGGGAGGCAGAGATGGAGGAGGAGAGATGAGGAGGCAGAGATTGGATGAGTGTGAGGAGGCAGAGATGGGGAGGTGAGGATGCAGAGATGGAGTGGAAGGAGGTGGAGGGCCGCCGAGATGGAGAAGGAGGCGGGAGAAGAGGCGTAGGTCTGAGGGGGCAGAGATGAGGAGGTAGAGCTTGAGGAGGCAGAGATGGAGAAGGTGGAGGAGGCAGAGATGAGGAGGCCGGAGGTGAGGAGGTGGAGGAGGCAGCGATGGAGGATGGAAGAGATAGATGGAGGAGGTGGGAGGGAGAGGAAGAGATGGGGGAAGGTGGAGGAGGAAGAGATGGAGGAGGAAGAGATGGAGGAGGTAGAGTAGGCAGAGATGGAGGAGGCAGAGATTGGAGGGGTGGAGGAGGCAGAGATGGAGGAGGTTGAAGGTTGAGGAGGAGGAGGGGGAGGACGCCGAGATGGAGGAGGCGGAGAAGGCGAGGCCAGGGGGCAGAGATGGAGGAGGGTGGTAGAGCTTGAGGAGGCAGAGATGGAGGAGGTGGAGGAGGCGGGGAGGTGGAGGAGGGCCAGAGAGGAGGAGGCAGAGATGGAGGAGGTGGCGGAGGCAGAGATGGGGAGGTGGAGGAGGCAGAGATGGAGGAGGTGGAGGACGCCGAGATGGAGGGAGGCGGAGAAGGCGTAGGTCGAGGGGGCAGAGATGGAGGAGGTAGAGCTTGAGGAGGCAGAGAGGAGAAGGTGGAGGAGGCCAGAGATGGAGAGGCGAGTGGTGAGGAAGGGGAGGGTGGAGGGGGAGGCAGGAGATGGAGGAGGCAGATGATGGAGGAGGTGGAGGAGGCAGAGGGAATGGGGGAGGGGAGGAGGCCCAGAGATGGAGAGGCCAGAGATGGAGGAGTTAGAGAGGGAGGAGGTAGAGTAGGCAGAGATGGAGGAGCAGAGATGGAGGAGGTGGAGGAGGCAGAGATGGAGGAGGTTGAGGAGGCGGAGGTGGAGGACGCCGAGAGGAGGAGGCGGAGAAGGCGTAGCCCGAGGGGGCAGAGACGGAGGAGGTAGAGCTGAGGAGGCAGAGAGGTGGAGGGGAGGAGGTAGAGTTGAGGAGGCAGAGATGGGGAGTGGAGGAGGCAGAGAGGAGGGAGGCAGAGATGGAGGAGGGGGAGGAGGCAGAGATGGAGGAGGTGAGGAGGAAGAGATGCGGAGGTGGAGGAGGAGGCGTAGGGGTCGAGGGTGGCAGAAGGAGGGAGGTGGAGGTTGAGGAGGGCGGCGGTGGAGGAGGCAAATGTGCTGATGGGGGTAATCCGTTAGCAGCTGCAGATGAATCTGAACAAGGAGAGAGATGACTTTAAAATCAGAAAAGTCACCAGATTAGAAGCCTGGTGTCGTTTTACTGTAATGTTTGGTGAAGCAGGTGCTCCAGTGCCGCATGGTTGAGGACCGCCACCTACAATCGGGACCTGGCGGCGCCATGGTTCCACTGGCAGACATGACCCTAGGTCCATGCTGGTCTGCTCTGATGCTTCTGGGGACTGTGAGTTGGACCTGGTTCTGTAGGTGGGTTCTCGGGCAGATCAGAGGAACCATCCGATCGGCCCGGTAGGAAGAAACAAGACGCAGGCGACACGAACCGGTGGGATCGAGCCAAGCGCTCCTTTTCGCACCTCGGGAACCGGTGGTGGTTCGTGCTTTGAAACCACGGCTCTCCAGCGCTTTGTCGTTGCAGCACATCCGTCAGCTGGCGCTGAGCGCCGCGTGTGGCTGCACGGACGCCAGGACGGGTTTGAACGTCATCAGCGTCCATAAATGTGTGCATGTGTGACGACCCCTAAGGAACAACAAGAGGTGGAGAGGAGATAGTCGACGCAAGGAAACCAAGAACCGTAGCCGAAAAATGAGAAGACCCAAGTCCATGAGTCATTATAAAGATGACGAGTCAGCAGGTGACGTTGGTGTGTGCCGTGGGTAGGTGTCTGTGTGGGTGTGTGTGTTGTGGTGTGTGCGTGTGGCATCAGTGGTGTTGTGTGTGTGTAATCCAGACCTAGCCTGCTCTACCTTCAACCACAGACCAGAAGGTTGTAAGGACAACGCGTCCCCAGCTTCTCAGAATGGGAGCCAAACCAGTTTGCTTCTGGTTTGTGCCCAGCACTCACATGGGGTGCTAGACACAGAAGCTCCAGGCGTTGCCACTCGCTTGTGTTCCCCACTGTTGTCGAGAGACAGTGAGACGCCACCGCTGTGTTCAGCTTACAAAACTACTTGCAGACCCGCACCACTGCTGAGTCAAAGGAGCTGTGCCACCTGAAACGAGCGACGAGCAGCTCCTTCGTCCCCGCGATTGCGCTCCACAGGCGCCCCTGGAGGCCAGAGCTGGCGTCTACAGGCTGCAGCGGGGCCCAAACAATGGAAAACGCACCGCTGGGAGCCTGTTCACTAGTTAGAAGGAGGCGGAGGACGGTGGTGAGCGACTGAAGGAAGAATCGCACAGAGCAGAACCAGCAGTTTCTGGCAACGGTGGGGTGAAGCTGGAAACAAGGTTGAAAAGGCACCCAAGCAAACAATCAGCTCAGTCAATTCAATTCAATTGTATTTATATAGGCCAAATCCCAACAAAAGTTATCTCCAAAGGCACTTTACAAAGTAAGGATTAAACCTCACACAACGAAAACCCCAACGGATTCCCCAAATACAGAAAGAAGTTAACATCAGCCTCACACACCGGCGTCACACGGTTGTGTTGAAGGAAGGTGTATTACATTGAGTGGAACAAACAGCCTGAGGTCACAATTCATTCACAGCAGCAAAGCAAAGATTCTACAAAAGAATAAAAGACTAAAGCAAAAGACAGAAAAGGAGCAAATTGCGCATCACTTAAAATGGACTGAGGGCAGAAGTTTAGTTAGAACTTAATGGTCAGAGCAGACGAAACAGAAACTGCGACGGGCCAAATAACCCAGAAACCAAACTCACTGGACGGTTACGACACGGGTTCTGAGTCACGACTTGAACCTGAAATCAACAGAAAGGCAATTACTGATGAAACAGGGTGCACCCCAGAACGAGAGGTGAACGTGAGGACCTGTTTAGGAGCAAAGCAGAACAGGACGTGACATCGCATGGAAGAGTCAGACCCCAACCCAGACGGTTACCAGGTTCATGCAGGTCTTGGCAACTGATTGTTTATACACTGTCTGTTTATTTAAAACACGGAACAAAGAAGATGGGCAGACGCCCCACAGGACCTGGGTCGGTTCTGTCCTAGAGCATCTTCCTCAGGAGAGTTACAGAATCGCAATGCCTGATGTGTGAGTGGAGCCGAGCCGACCGATCCGACCCAAAAAAGGCCCTGTGTGCACATTCCACCTGTTCTCCAGCTCTGAAACAAGGAATGTTGTTTTTCTCTGCTCCTCGCGGTGAAATTCATGTAAATCAGAAGAACTGTGGGGTTTCCAAGCTGTGATGAAAGGTCCCAGTAATCTGGACCTGTGTCTGCTCTTTACCCCAAAGCGCAGGAGTGGGTTCGTTCTGGTTCTGTAGTAGAAGGAGAGCTCTTCTCCTCCTCCACCTGAGCCGCAGGTGGTTGCCAGCGCCTGTGGGTTCAGCCTTCATTTACCTTCACACCGGCACATGTTGACTTTGGGCCCGGCCCGGCCCAACCCGGATGGCCGGCCCATGCGAGCTGTGTGAAAACACGGGCCGTGATGCGATGTGGCCTCACTTTGACGCACTGTGAGTGAGTGAGCGCAGACCTGGTGGTCAGTAAAACAAGATCAGAGGTTAGCGTTAGCTTAGGCATCCGACGACGGCACACACATGATAAATGATGTTCCTCCCTAAACTATATGGAGCCGGGCCGGTGGCCGGTGGTTCTGCTCCAGTTCGGGGCCCTTCAAAACAGCGTCAGTCTCCTCTCAGCAGCATGATCATAAGTGGGTTTCATCTCTGCCACTGTGGACGTCGTGAAGTTATGTGGGGGTTTTGACCTTTTGACCCCATGTCCTCCATTCTTCCTGCCCCTCCCTCACCTGGTGGGACCCCCGCCCTGCCGCTCCTCCAGCGACACCCTCGCCTTCACCGGGCCGTCCTTGTGTTCACATGCACAGGAATTGTTTTCACAGGGATCTTTTTTTCTGATCGCTGCCAGACACAATATTTGCTGGAAAAATGCAGCTAGCTAAACGTAAGGTTCAAGATGGTCAAATAAAAGCAGAGGCGATCCTGGATCTGTTGCTGATCTGTTTCTGAAACAGTTGCTGATCTGTTCCTGGATCTGTTGCTGATTTGTTTCTAGAGCTGTTTCTGGATCTGTTGCTGATCTGTTGCTGATCTGCTGCTGATCTGTTCCTGGATCTGTTGCTGATCTGTTGCTGATCTGCTGCTGATCTGTTCCTGGATCTGTTGCTGATCTGTTGCTGATCTGCTGCTGATCTGTTCCTGGATCTGTTGCTGATCTGTTTCTGATCTGCTGCTGATCTGTTTCTGGATCTGTTGCTGATTTGTTGCTGATCTGCTGCTGATCTGTTCATGGATCTGTTGCTTATCTGTTTCTGGATCTGTTGCTGATCTGTTGCTGGATCTGTTGCTGATCTGTTGCTGATCTGTTCCTGGATCTGTTGCTGATCTGTTGCTGATCTGTTCCTGGATCTGCTGCTGATCCGTTTTTGGATCTGCTGCTAATCTATACCTGCATGCAGACCTTTTCTTGCTACCCGTCCTTTACACTCTTGAACTTTTCCACCTCCGTCCCCACAGTTGGCCTCCGGTCCAGCGTCAAACCTGCTGCTGAAGTGGAGGCCGTCCATCAATATTTCACTGGCTGAGCTGAGCTGAGGTTTGGGGGCAATGGGCACATTTAATGCAGGAAGTGACATAATTGTGTACATGGACTTGAGGCAGTTATTCAGCCTGTAACGCACGAGCATTGTTGAAAGTGGCATAACTTAGTATTTACACACTGGACTCAGGTTTCACGTTGAGCCAAAAGCAATAAAACCCAACAGAATGTACCTGTATTCTGCGCCGGAGCTTATTTGACAGCTGATCTTGCTGCAGCTGCTCCCAGAGGAAGTGATTTTATTTTTTTGCTGCTTTCTCGTCCTGGACGTTATCGTGCTGGTGCCACGGTCGTCTCGTGTTTAATATAACTCTGCGCTGGCACCGATCCCATGTGACACATTAGACAAGTCAGGAGAGTTTAGCACCATTAAAAACAGCACAAACGGAATTTCTGCTTCCAATCAAATCCATCAGTTGAGCTTAATGATGCAAACGTACAGGAAGGTGGAGAAGGTTGTTTATGACCTGCAGTGACAAAACGGATCCACTGCGCTGGTTGCTCATGAATCACCAGCTTCAGATGACACGTCGTCGTTTCCTGCTGTGGTTCCCGACAACGACACCAGGTCATTGCGGCGTCAGCTGACAAACAAAGGCCGTGTTTGGCTGGACACCACCAACGCTACAGAGGTGTTTATTATTAATCAGAAACTCAGTATCCCACAAAGGGCAGGTCACAGCAGGTTCAGAAGAAGAAAGGTCACATTTTTATTGTGGTGAAGATTCTCAATCACCAGGTGAAGTTCTCTGAAGATGGACCCGGACTGTGGCTGGCCGTTAACCAGCAGGTCACTGGGAGGATGGGAACTGTTCTCCACCATGTCCTCTTCTCAATTTTTAATTTATTATAATCGCTCCAAGGTAAGGTTTAAGACCTTACGCAACTAAACCCCAACAAGTCCCACATACACAAGACTTTATTTGTAATAATTACAATTTAACAGCATCCGTGGAGAAATAAAACTCCCTCTCTAATGAGGAAGAACCTCCAGCAGAACCAGGCTGGATGTGGGCGGCCATCTGCTTCGACCGGTTGGGGTGAGAGGATATCGAGAGAGAAAAGCACAGCAACAACAACAAGCAACAACAAGCAACAACAGAGCACAGGCAGGATGGTTGGACCAGGGACTGGACACAGGATGGTTGGACCAGGGACTGGACACAGGCAGGATGGTTGACCAGAGACTGGACACAGGCAGGATGGTTGGACCAGGGACTGGTCACAGGATGGCTGGACCAGAGACTGGACACAGGCAGGATGGTTGACCAGAGACTGGACACAGGCAGGATGGTTGACCAGAGACTGGACACAGGCAGGATGGTTGGACAAGGGACTGGACTGGACACAAACTTCCTTCAACTAAATTCAGATAAAACTGAAATTCTTATTGTTGGGCCTAAAAATCTGAGAGAGACACTATTGAGTCAGATAGCCACCCTGGATGGCATAACATTAGCTTCAGATTCTACTGTGAGGAACCTTGGTGTCATCTTTGACCAGGATCTCTCTTTTACATTTACTCTTATACATTAAACAAATCTCCAGATCCGCCTACTTCCATCTTAGAAATATAGCTAAAATCAGAAGCATCCTCTCTCAGAGCGATGCAGAGAAACTGATCCATGCATTTGTTACCTCTAGGCTGGACTACTGTAACTGCTTACTCATAGGATGTCCTAACAGCTCCTTAAAAAGCCTACAGCTTATTCAAAATGCTGCAGCCAGAGTCCTGACAGGACTTAGAAAGAGAGATCACATTTCTCCTACATTAGCTTCTCTGCACTGGCTGCCTGTAAAATGTAGGATAGAATTTAAAATTCTCCTACTCACATACAAAGTACTCAATGATAAAGCTCCTTCTTATCTTAAAGACCTCATAGTTCCTTATGCTCCCAGCAGAACGCTTCGTTCTCAGAGTGCTGGGCTACTTGTGGTTCCTAGAGTCTTTAAATGTAGAACAGGGGGCAGAGCTTTTAGCTACCAAGCTCCTCTCCTCTGGAACCAGCTCCCTCTTCAGGTTCGAGAAGCTGACACACTCTCCACCTTTAAGATTAGGCTTAAAACCTTCCTTTTTGATAAAGCTTATAGTTAGAGATGGTTCAGGTCACTGGCAATTATTGTTAGTCACAGGAACCATCTCTTAGTTAAGCTGCAATAGACATAGACTGCTGGGGGACTTAATTTATACACTGAGCTCCTCTGTTCCCTTTTATCTCGTCTATACAATAACCTCCCATAATTTTTCAATGTTTAACTAACCTTGTCTCTTTCTCTCCAGTAGTTGTGCTTCTCTCCCGCTCTCTCTCTCTCCTCCACTCTGTCCTCTCCTACAGGTATCATTGGACTCAAAGTTTGGTGTCTGTGATGGGCAGCTGCGGATCCAACCATCCTGCCTGCATCCAGTCCCTGGTCCTACCATCCTGCCTGTGCTCTGTTGTTGCTTGTTGTTGCTTGTTGCTGTTGCTGTGCTTTTCTCTCTATCCTCTGACCCCAACCGGTCGAGGCAGATGGCCGCCCACATCCAGCCTGGTTCTGCTGGAGGTTTCTTCCTCGTTAGAGAGGGAGTTTTTCCTCTCCACTGTTGCTGCCAAATTAAATGCTTGCTGTATGTGGGATATGTTGGGTTTAGTTGTGTGAGGTCTTAAACCTTACTTTGTAAAGTGCCTTGAGATAACTTTGCTGTGATTTGGCGCTATATAAATAAATAAATTGAATTTAGTTTCTTTGGGACTGAGGTCAAGGAGGCAAGTTTGATGAAGGACGAACCATGCATCCCCCCTGGAAGCAAGAGCAGCATCCGTGGCTGTGTCTTACTTCTGTGTTACTCTGCAGCAGCCTGCTTGGTTTTTACACAGAAACTCTTTCACTGACGCTGCTTCGTTCTCCGACCAACAATGATGGATTAAAAAACATTCTGAGGACTCAGCGTGATGCCCTGCAGAAACCTCAGCTCTGCTGTCGCTTCATGGCTTCAGATGATTCTTCAGACGCTTGACTCCAAAGACGTCTCACGTTACAACACCTTTTGTTGGGAGCTTTAAATTTAGGACAAAAAAAGCGAGCAATGATTAAAGAAGATCCATACAATATGGTTAAAACACAGGGCTGGGAAACATTATTATGGAATTATATTATCAGGAAATGGCCACATTTCAGCTGAGAGAGACAAAGGAGCTGTGGTGCAGTTACACAAAGCAGAGATGGGATGTTTTAATGAGGGTAAAGGTTAGCTAACCACCAAGGCATGTGGGGAGGCAACATTCCTTAATCAGTGCTTGATGCTTCGCTGTGTTCGGGACTCTGAGAAACCAAAGTACTCTGATGGTTCCGTACTCATCAGAACTCAACGGGCCCCGTT